>NW_009260126.1:78026-93402 GCF_000687185.1 Egretta garzetta
TCATTGCCTCCTCACAAGGTATTTATTGTGTGAAAGTATCCACAAGAAGAGGGGCTAGAAGTGGTAGTCAAGTGATAGGCTTTATTTTGTACCAAGTCATACAATTTAGTTTTCAGATAACACAAAAAAAACCCCAAACCCAAAATGCAATGTAAGTTGTCAAAAAGCTGACACTCTAAATACCAGAAAATATTAACATCTATTGTCAAGAAAAATGAAAAAGCATGAATCACTCCATCTCCATGACACATTTCAAAACTGCTATACACAGCACAAATTATAGTGTGTTTGATGGTATCAGGGATAATAGTACTTGAGAGTTCCTCTCTGAGCGCCCAGCGTTACTCTGAAAAGGGTTCAATTGTCTTGGCTTACACTATAAAGTTGCAGAAAAAAGATTAAGGTTCTCTGAGGTCATCTTTGCTAAAAATAAAAGCTGATACAGAATTATTGTTAATAACTTCAATCAAAGGAAAATAGTTTCATATTTTGTGTATTACAGTCTTCCTACAAAACAAAATATATCTACATGTAAAATATTGATTTCTTTTCTTAGTGCCTTACAGAATATTTCCAATGTGATGTCCCCTTTTTATGTCCTACACAACATTTTAATTTGTATTTTAATTCCTTCTATTGTCAAGTTCCTGTTAGGAATCAGGAATGCTTCCTGTGCTCAGCAGTCACGTCAGTCCTAAACAGAGGAGTTGAGAAATATGTCAGGAAAAGCTAAAATATAAAAATCTTGCCTGTCTGAAAAGCTTATGAGGAATTGTCCTCCTGTAGAAAGGCCATCACCTTTGATTTTCCTTGCGTTGCCCTTAGCTGGTGGTCTCCTGTGCTTTGAGGAGAGGGAGAAAGAGCTTCACGGAGAACTGTAGGGCATGGAAGTCTTTCTCTAAGTGGCCACTTGTAGGCAGCATCTTGTTTCATTTTCAGGGAGAGCAGTGAGAGAGAAGTATTTTGTCCAGAGCAGTCCTGATGGAAATTCTGGAACAGAAAATGATTATTTGGCAATACTAAAGAAAAAAAAAATAGTTGTAAAGACTTCTGTGGGGAAATTACTGTTTCTTTTAGAGAAAACTATTCAAAAGTTAAATAAGCACAAGGCTTGAAGAGTTTAAATTATACATATTGGGAGAGGGAGGGGGGATTTCGGTTTTCCTCATTGAAAAACAAAGCCTAGTTTGGGGGGTTTTTGGGGGTGTGAGGGGCTGATGATTGTTTGGGGTGGGTTGTTTTTTGTTTTGTTTTGTTTTTTTTTTTTGCTTTTTTTAGTTAAAGGGTCCAACTGTAATTCATTCTAACTCCAAAGTAATCATTGGCTTTCTATCTAAACTCTGGGAAAATTCAGCCATAGTAGAAGGGAAAATGCTGTTATATTAATCATGTAATTATTTGTTTTATTATTCATGTGTAAGAAAAATGTAATTTCTGCTTTTAATGCTGAATTTTACCTTAACTGCAGGGGTGCAGCTCCTGCCTATGTAATGAGAAGTTTGGTAGAAGGAACCTTGGAGAGGGTGGTTGCAAAATCCCTGTGGTTACTGAATGTTGAAATGGAGCAGATAGCAAGAAGAAGAAGAGGCTATAGAACATCATAAGGCCTATTATTAATATATTAACCTACCTGGAAAGAAAAAAAAAAATGTAAATCAGAAGAGAACACAGATACTTACATAGCTTGCCTGACACGCAGTATGCATCTTTGAGGATGAAAAGGTCATTGTAAAAGCATTTTCTGAGCAGGTCTGTTTTCTGTGGCTCTGGGGTTAACTGCAGTATTAAAAAAAAATACAAACAAAAAAGTTTTTTTTAATTATGTTCTGTTTAGGTTGTCTTCATCATTACACTGTCCCAATTGCCTGCAGCAATTCATTAAGGAATGCAAATACTATGCAACTTGTAGTTTGTTCTTTTGACCCTGCACATATAAAACAACTGAAAAGGATGGCAAGAAGTTGATTCTGTTCAGTTTTGCATTTTCACCAACAGGACTGCGTCCTGTAATCCTGTCCCTAATGCCTGTACAGAATTCTGGGAGTCAAGGGACCTCTAAGTGTCATTAGGGACAGAATTACAGAGCCTAGCTGAGTGTGCAATTACTGCAAATCCTTTTTTCTTAAACTAGTTACCTTGAAGGCACTTGGTGTATGGATATGATTAAAGTAGAACGGGGAGCAGAATAGTTCTCTGAGGTCTGATGTGAGCTTAGTTTTGTCCAGTAGGTCTAATTCAGTTCTTTTCCTCAGTGAAAGAACAGAGGATGATGCTACAGTTAAATCCAAAGACATTAAAGGGCAAATCACACTTTTTTTTTGAGGAGGAGGAGGAAAGGTGCATGTTGGATATAATGATACGATATGGTAGAAAAGCTTCCCAGGACAAATAATGTAAGTACTGCTGTTTGAGAGGTGAGTGACCTAGGCTGATAATTATGGTTAGAAATATGGAGTCTGGAGCAAGTCAGTGTTGAAAGAACATATGAAGTGGCCCGTCAATATGGGTTTAATTTCTACCATGACTTTATGTTATTTTTAAAACTTTTTTTTTTTCCATAGTGTGAAATTACTTTCAGAGATCCCATCCAGTTCAGCGCTGGCCTCCCTGGTCTGCAGGATTTTGTCTATTTGGGTTTCTCTGTGTATTTCTGTCATGAGGCAGGCTTTTACAGTCATAGGTGCAAATAGGATTAGTTCTTGTAATAACATTTCAGAGAGGCTTTCATTGGCAGAAAGCAAGTTTGTGCAAAATGCTGATGTGTTGGATGATATAGCCTGAAAATGGAGCTGCTAAGAAATCTTCAAATCAAATGCAGTTGTGTCCAGGAGGAAATAATTTGCATTAGAAATCTTGCTCTAGCTTGCTGCACAGGCTTGGCAGCCCACACTCCCTCTGCTCTGCATTCTCGCATTAACATTATTATTTGGGAGCCAGAGTCAAGCACTTACATTGGGTAATAGTTATGACTACTTGACACAATGTCAGTAAAATTAAATTTTTTCATATAATTAGAATTTTGTCAGGAAAGAGAGGAAGAGGCAGAAAATGAGAAATTAGTTATTTCCTGTGCCTCTGTCATGGAACACATTAAGCTTCGCTGGTGCATTTTGCATGATCTCATGGCAGCCCCTTCACAGCAGCCTGATCTCGGCCAGATTTAAAGACAGGATGAGTAAAATAAAGGGGGGTGAGTTAGAAACGTTGCTGGTTGGAACAGTAGACCTTTTAGATTTTCTAAATAAAAAGAAGTCCAAAATAGAAAACTGTAATTCTGACCTTGCTGGGAGTCTGGGTTTATGAAAATAGAAATGTTAAGTAAAACTTTCCTAAATTTTCAGGTACAAAATGGCACTTGGCTGCTTGTTAGCCTGGACCTTCTGTAGAATGACAGTGAAGCTTTTTATTATCAAAGGCAAGTCAGTGGGAATAAATTCTAATGAGGATTAGGGCCATAATAAATTAAAATTTGGGGGTGGGGTTCTGTTTATGGAAGAAAGCTTATTTTCTTAGTCAAAAAGAAAGATTCCTCCTCAAAGTCCTTAACACAGAGCTCAGATTTCAGAGATCAATGATATATGCATACAAGCAGACATCTGCCACCAGACCTCCATCTGTGACAGATATTGGTGAGGCTAATGTCCCTAGACTTAAAAAAAGTCAAGTAATCATGTGTCATCTTGGAAGGAGGCATTCATTAAGAACTGGCATGTCTGCTTAAAGGAATAATCAAATAATCGACAAGGTTTTCAGCAAAGTGCATTTAGTCAGCACTACTGACAGCACTATCCAAATTTTGTCATTTGATTGTAAAAAATCAGATTAATTTATTACTTTTTTTCCTCTTGGTGCTCTTTCATATCCATGTGGCTACATAATTCTCTGAATTCCTGTTATGCTTTACTTGGGTTATTATACACGCTGTGCTCCCAATTGAAATCAGAATTCCCCCTGGACTACAAACAGTGCAAGCATGATGTGGTAATAAGAATACTTACCCTGAAATGTTTGCTTTATAGTTGAATTGAAGTGGGCAAGGAAATAGAAACACACAGAGGTGAAGTTACTTGACCAGGGTCACAGAACAATTAAGTGGCAGAGCAGAGATTTTTTTCAGCAAAATTTTCTGAGATTGATCCATTCAGGTGAGACTGAACTCAGCAGCGTGGAATCTCTCCCTCTGCTTTATGTAGAGATCTGCTAAAACAAAATAAGCTTGCACAGAGCAAAACACTGCCTCATTTTAAGTAAAAACCCTGTGAATTCTCTTTCTTGGTTTCTCTGTGCCTCCATTTTTCTTTCTGTTTATAAGATTCACATATTGCTTCCATATATAAAATCGCTCCATTCATATTTGAAGTTACAAAGTGATTGTGATAGGCTGCTTCTAATTCTTCTCCTGCACCTCCTGAGATATAAAATAATTAGTCTTAACCCTATGATACTGCTGCTGCCTTATTTTTCTTCTAAGATTGGTGAAATCGGTATGAAAGCTTACCCTGTTCTTTCCTCCAATGCTTTTAGAAAAGCTCATAGCAAATTACAAGTAATATTACAACACACCTCTTTGTATGCTCCTCCCCCAAGTTTGACACTGACAAAAAAAAAAACCCACTTAATTTGTTTATTTCACTGGAAGTGGAAACTGAATTTTGATAGCTAGTAATTTTGTTGATATTGCATCTTGCTAATGATTTATGGTTTTAAGTGTGTGTTTTGCTCTTTGGGCTAATGCTGCAATCAATATGTGTGAACTTGTCCATTATCTATTTGTATTGTATTATTCAAACTTAAATGCTGGGTTCTCTCTGACAATCTAAGCAGAATTCAGTATGTCTGCAATGTTCATTAATCTTCTTTTCCTAACTCATTTCACTCTTTTAATCTGATAGTCTGATTCACCATCCTTCTCTGACATTTTAAGTCTTTGATAGCACGCTATGTTTAGTCAGTGCTGTGGCTTTTTCTGCAGATGACGAGAGAATGACAGAGATTTTTTGTGTGTGTGTCTTATGTTAACAGATGTGTATGGCTAGATAGTGATCAGGTTAATTAGAATGGAGTGAAATAAATCTCAGCTTGAAAGGATTGTGTCCCTCTGGAACTGCTGTTATGGCAGATACAGGAGGCGACGCTTGAGTTGAAAAGTCCCTGTTAACATAGGTTACTCTGACCAAACCCCAGCATTTCATCTCTCAGCTGACAGGAGCCCAGACTTTGATCTGTGAAACCAAGCTGCTTTTCTGGTTAGTCATAGTTTTCAGAAAAACATGCAGTTGAACATATGTTGGGAAAAAAATCATGGTCAAAATTGCAGTGAATCCAGACACAAAGTTCTGTTTAAAATTGCCCCTTCATGTATGAATTTTTCCTAACATATTGATCCTGACACTCTAAATCCATCAAATGTTAATAAAGTGTGGATGCAACTATTCAGGTAATGAATAAAGGCTTCCTTACTTAAGAAAGTAATGCAATAGTCAAATGGCAGCATTCCTTGAATTCTCAAACCCTATTCTTCCATACTGATGCTTCAACAAAATTTGGGGAAAAGAGAAGTTCAATAGATGTTAAGTTTCTTTTCAGTGATAAGCTAACAAATTGTCCTTGGGGGTTGGATTAGATGACCTCTAGGGGTTCCTTCCAACCCAAAACATTCTATGATTATCAGAGTCACTTCTTAAAACATTAAACCTATACTGATGAAAAATAAAATCTTCAATTTTATGTTTGGGGGTCTTGCAGAGTTTAGGGGTAAACTTTATTTGGTTTATTATACTGATTAGGGAAGTATAGGGAAAGGAATTAATCCTTGATTAAAAATAAAATTAAGAAATTTACACATTTTGGAAAAAAGTACAAGTATATAAAATGAGCTGATTTGGAGGTTGATGAAACTTCAGGCATATGGGGACAATTTCTGCCACTGATTATTCTATAAAACAGGGAACTGTAGAGAAGCAGTCGTTATCACAGTTTTCAAATATAAGGACTGTGTATGTCTTTTGATGCTCTCATATTAAAGCAGCTCTCTGAGAAGTGTCACACTGGTACTCCTAAAAGTGCCCTTTGGAACTTTTTGTATAGATTCTACTTTTCACACCAAGAATCATGCATTTAAAATAACTGGACTCTCCTCTGGGTATGAAGGTTATTAAAGAATTCTGTGGAATCTCTGTAAGGTGCAAAATATTTATATATCTACATATGTGCAGCCTGTGTTTGCATGAGGAATATACTGTAAGAGGAATAGTAGCTAATGCACATATGGAGAATGAAAATGGCTGTCTACTGCACCAGTGTTGTCAAGGGATCTGGAAGTCTCTCTCAGCTTTCCGTTAAAGCTCCATCCTTTTGCCTGTGCATTGTGCATCTGATAAGTTTTACTTTTTTTTTTAAATTTAATTCAGTGCTTTCAGTTAGAAAGTGAAGCAAATTAGCAGGTATTTGCACCATAAGTAGAACAAAGCATCTGCACAGCTCTATGGAAACCCCACAAAGAATTCCTGAAACTCCATAGCATCATACTAACATCAGTACGGGATCCAACAGACATAACTGACAGCTCTATAATTTCACCTTCCAACATAATATTCTTGGAACCTCATAAAAATGCAAAATGAATTCTTGCTAACAAATCTACAGTGTTATATGTAGTTACATTCTCCTCACTTACCAATGAGGATTTTTTTTTTTTCAAGGAGGATTTAAAAGTTGATGGAAAGAGGGTGAAATCACATTTAGTCTTGAAAAATGTCACCAAAAAAAAGGAAAGTTGTTATAAATCAGATAAATAAATTTCAAGTTGTACTCTGAAACATCTTCTATTTGTTGTCTCAGAATCAGTGATGTGCAAGTTACTGGCAAATAGGCTGGGGAATGATTCTTCTGATAGAAGTATATTAAAACCCACTAATATTTCATAATAGTAGCATAAGGGGGAAATAATTGACTCTATCTTGTCACATGGGAATGCCTTATAATCTAACCAGAAATCAAACATAATCATATTCATCTATATGAGATGTTTATAAGCTGTCAGAAATTAAGCAGAATAATACTAGTTCATAAATCAGTAAATGAGATCAGATAAATAAATCGGTGACATTTTGTAAATGCATGTGGAGTGCTTTTGTTCTCTTTCTTGGCTTGCACTCTCTTTTCCTCCCCCCTCCCTTTTAGGATTGTTCTACCATTGGCTGAATGTTTAGAAAGAAGAATATATAAAATGTAGGATTTATGAGAGCTGCTGACATTTATGGTATTTTTGATTAACACTTTTATTAGACTTGTCTGAAAAATAATTCATTATTTCAGCTTTTCTTTGTAGTTCTCTAAAAAGCTGCCATGATCATCAAATAGATCAGGGTGTGTAATAAAAGCCATACAGCCAGTAGTAGAACATACTGTCATATAACCATTAAGACTGTTCTAAGAGCCAAAATGTTGGAACTAAAAGTATTTTTAATGACTTGAAATTGCTTGAAGTGCTTTCCGAGAGTTGAAGGGTGCTGATTTATTTATCTAGTGTACTTACCTAAATTAATTTGGATAGAACTACTTTGGTTTTAATCCTTTTACAGTGAAATTTATGTTAATATTTTTAGATGGTGCATCATTTTGTCTGAAAGATAGAGTTAAATAATACTGGTCTGAGTATTGTCATTAAATAAGAAAACGTGAACGAACTAGCCAAAAAAGCATTAAGGAGTGCATTCTCACCTGGATTATAGTAATAACTTTTAGAAGTGACCTTGCAGGAAATGCAGAATTTCAGCAGTGTCTTTTCTTTCTCCTTTTAATTACTCTTTCAGCATGGCAACAGTCAGTACTGCAAGTACATCAGCAGCTATTTTAAGTAATTTGTATCATATCTATATGAATGAATTTATTATTCCATCTTCCTTTTCTTTTTCTTTAATACACTTACTGAGAGGAAGTGTATTAACCTGTTGGGACATATTGTAGATGTTGTAATAAGCAAGTTAAAGGACTGAATGTTTTTGATTTTACTGTTTTATCTGTTGGTAGAACAAGACTGCTCACCTGGGTTTATTCCTCTGGGTTTATCTCCTCAGTAGCCATTTTTAGCTTTATTCTACTCTACTGTGGTGCTTCTTCCAGGAAATTTGGTAGCCTAGTGTCCAAGCTGCTTCTTGTTAACCATCGCTGTGATAAAGCTAGTCTTCATCAGTGAGAGCAGCTCCTATCAAGACATTTTCCTGTCATACCACATAGCTCTCCCAGAGCAATTTCCCCCAGCTCCCATCTACCCCTTACTTCCTATGTGGCTGATAATCCTTTTCTGTCCATTCCTTTGAACACTGCCTCATATTTCTGCCACACATCTTCCTTAGCTAGACCTTTGTTGCAATCATTGTATTATCTGCCTATCCTTGATGAACATTTGTCCCTTCACCGACTGGTTTACCTGCCACTAGATACAGGGCTTTCCCTTGCGCATCCACTTGTTTGCCTAGGTCTGGCTCTAGTAAAACAGAGCAACCCAATGATTTAGACACAGATCGAAAAGATATTTTTTTCTGTTGACTCTTGATTACAATTTGTCCACTGCCAAACTGCAACACTTTGTTCTCTTGGCAAAAGTAGTTGTATTATGCAGCAGATACTGGTTGTCAAAATCTCTTGGAACTGGAGAAACTCTAAGTGCCACAAAAATTTTACCAGCACAAAATCTTGATGCTGAATACCAGTTTCATCTTTCCTCTTTCATAATCTAGAACATGCACCCCATATCAATATATATATCCGTATAGTATATAGATAGTACAAATAGAAGGGTCTGAGAACATGAACTCCACATCATTGTGATTAATTTGTTTATTAATCTGGTCTAGCTGCTTGATTTCGCTTAATTTTCCCTCTTTCAAAACACTAAGAAAAAAAAAAGATTTGGGTGGAAAGTTACTTAAAATATGGTTTTGTCTCACTGAAGAAGGAAGAATTAGGCCTTTCTTCCTTTGAGTCATGTACATAGTTTCCTGAACATTTAAGGGGAGGGACAGAAATTAACCTAAGAATTAAAAAAAAAAACAAAAAAACAAAAAACCAAAAAACTTCACTAACTGATGAGGAAACTTCATTTCTTGGAATCATAGAATCATTTGGTTGGAAAAGACCTTTAAGATCATTGAGTCCAACTGTACCTGTCCACTACTAAACCATGTCCCTAAGCACCTCATCTACCTGTCTTTTAAATACCTCCAGGGATGGGGATTCAACCACTTTCCTGGGCAGCCCATTCCAGTGCCTGATAACTCTTTCTGTGAAGAAGTTTTTCCTAATATCCAATTTAAACCTCCCCTGGTGCAACCTGAGACCATTTCATCTCATCCTATTGATCATTACTTTGGAGAAGAGACCAACCCCCACCTCGCTACAGCCTCCTGCCAGGCAGTTGTAGAGGGCGATAAGGTCTCCCCTCAGCCTCCTCTTCTCCAGACTGAACACCCCCAGTTCCCTCAGCCGCTCCCCATCAGCCTTGTGCTCCAGACCCCTCACCAGCTCTGTTGCTCTCCTCTGGACATGCTCCAGTGCCTCAATGACCTTCTCAAAATGTCTCAAAAAATAACCAAATTTCAATGAGATGACGTTGTGGAAGATTTTATGATTTTGGAAACCTCAGGGAAATCTTTATCTTTCCATTTCTACATTTTCTGTTCTAGCATGTCCCAGGCCAATAAAAACTTAGTTATTATTTCACTCATAACTGAAGGTTATTATGCCAGGCTGTGCCTAATTTATTTCCCTACTTAAAAGTGTCTGCATTATGCAATCTCTGCCAAAACAGCAGTACCTGAGAACCTGTTTCTAATTGCAGAAAAGTGAGGCAATGCCACAGGACCCTGGAAGCTTAGTACTTCATACCTTTGTATGAGCAAGTAGTGAGAAGACTTTTGAGTTCTGGTTTTCTTCATTGGTAGAGTTGAGGGGGTTTTTAGATCAAGGAAGACAAGCTGATATAAAAAAAAAAAAAAAAAACCCCCCCCGGGGGGGGAAAGGAAAAAAATTCCCTACAACAGACCTAGTCTTCCAGAGAATACTGAGACAAAGTGGTTAAGAGGTTGGAGAAATATATCCTGCTTACATAAAACTTAACTCACCAGCCCGTTAATCGCATACTCTGTAGGAAAATAAAGATTTCCCAGAAAAGCCATATATTTTATTAAGCTACCTAATATGTTTCTGAAATATAAACCAGGCCAGCTTTCAGGCAAACAAGCCCTCTTGCAGTCTGAAGAAAGAAATGGCAATCTTCAAGTTAAATACAGGTTGTAAAAAATTTGTGTAAGTTCAATTAGTATAACTAACATAAATGGATAATTTGAGAGAAACCAGCTCCTGTGAGCAGTGAGGCATGCTAGCAAAGGAACATGTAGTTTGATGTTCTCAGCTGGTTAGTGGCAGTACTGGCTTACACTATTTTCATCTGCATCAGGTTCCTATTGCTTACACCCTTTACCTGTACACTTTTGCTTGTGTCCCCCAAAACTGCTTGAACAACCACTCTGCTAAATGAATTGGGCAAGTTACCCTACTCTAAAAAACCCTCAACCTGATTTTATTTTCCTGGGTTATTTTTAAGGTAGGTCATTTCAGCAGTCCAGCTCTCTGGGTATGACTACATGAATATTTGGGCTGGGAAATCTAGCAGGGCAGTGTGCTGCGATGCAGAGGTGAGAAGGTAACGCCAATTCCCATCCCAAGAGCTGAGCAGTTAGTGAATGTGGAATTTTAAAGGAGATGCTGTGGTCTGAAACTGATACCTAAAGACAATGGGGTTTTGTATGAAATAATTTTTACAGTATGTATGTAATTTTTACAGTAAAGGACCATCAGCACACATGGTATGGCACAGCACATGTTGCAGACAGGGATATAACCTTTAGGCTTTGAACTAGAATTTTAGCATTGTCATTAAAAAGATTTTCAAACATATCCTAAGGACCTTAGGACTCGAGTATGTTTGGCAGGGGAGAAGGGAACTGGAGCTTGGGTGCAGTACAGCCAATGTGTCTATAAGGAATGAAAAAATTTAAATTAATTTGGGTTAATGGCCTTATTTCCATATTATTTGAGGTATATCCTCTGCTCATTAGAAGAGCTTTTCCATAAAAGACAGCAAGCCAGAAGTCCTCATAACTGCTGTGCACTCTTACCCATAGGTGACCATATAAGTTTTTGTTTACAAAAGGGCAAAAGGAGAAAGGGGGTGGGGGGGGGGGGGCTAAAACTCCCAATACAAGAAAAGCAACAGCAAATCTGAAAAGCATTCATTCGTTGCTCATTCCTTTTCATAAACATACAAAAATTAGGTGTAGCCAAGTTGATGGCATAGGTTTTAAACCTCTACAAGAAAACTTGCTAATAATGCAGTACTTTTTGTTGCTTCCTTTTGATATTTAATGGCTTAGAGATTGTTGGTGTAGGTTTTTTTTTATTTGTTTCCATTTAAGCTAATAGTTAAGGAAATCTTGATGCTGGGTATCGTGTAACTTCTGTGCATTTTTGTTATGAGTGATCATTTATTCCCCTTTTTTTCTTTCTTTCTATAAACTCTGATTTGGTGTCATTAGCTCAGTCCCATGTGTGTTACTGCCTACAAGGTTGGCAGCAGCACAGACTGCGTTTCTGCAGGAGTTAGCCTGCCAAGGCACAGATACTTGGTTATTACAGAAACTGGCAGATGGAGGTGCTAATAGCTAGACAAGGTTGGAGACAGGGTTCTGCTTCTTTCATAAAAAAACCCCCAAAACCTCTCTAGCTGAAGATGAGGGGCCCAAGCTGGCAGCTCTTTTTGCACAGGAAAAGTGCTAGTGCTGCCTAGGCAGCTTCTGTGATTTCAGGAGTAAAGGCAGGGGGTTTGCCTTTCATCTGCCTTGCACTCACTCGCTAGTTATTTCGTTCCTCCTTTTTCCCATGAGGAATGTTCTCCTTTCTCTACAAGCACCTCTCCCTTTCCCTTCTCGAGGTGTAAGCTGTGATGCTGAGGGCACAGTTCAGCCTCTGAAGATAGGTCACAGCAAACATCACTTACTGTTTAACTTTGAACAAACTCCTCTCATGTGACATGATTATTTTGTTTAGAGTATCAAAAGCAGAAATGAGAGCAAAACAAACTAAATAAAACTTAGTCAAAGGTGAATGCCAGTCCATCTATAATAAGCGGTTTCATTTAAACTGTCACAAAATCTGGCCTATTGGGGCATTTTGCTCTCCTTCTCACAGCTTTTCAGTTAGAGGCCCCCATCCATTAAGCTGGAAGAGGGGACTCAATTCCTCCATAGGATACAAAAGGATTTGCTTTCAAATATTCTCTGTAACATACATGTTCAGATTAAATTCATCAATATTTCCTATTTTGTCTCACATTTATAGCATCAGTAGTTTCCAACTTTTAAACACACAGTAAGTTTTTTTATATATTTAATTCCATTCAGAATTTAAAATATATTTGACATAGTTGTTGAACCTGTTATTGTCCTCAATTCCAAAAAGTCATTTTAATAATAACCTGTTCACCTTTAAGAAAAGGTTCACTGTAAAGGAATAGGCTTGTTATAACCTGAGCTTATGTGCATTTTTCCCAGCATGCTAGCTACTCACTTAACATTCAATACGAACTGCAACTATAAATTATCCTGTAAGATCTACAGATATCAGGAACATTTAAAAGTTTCTCACATTAGTGCATTTTAAGCTTTACTAACTACTATATATTATCAATGAAGCACGTAGTGCACCTTCTTGTTTTATTAATTGCAGGGTAATAATCTGCATGTAGGCATAAAGGAGAATTATATAGCTAGCGGCTTCTACACGACAGTAACATAACTTATGTTGATGCTTCTGTGTTGTGTTTCATACGTGAGTCCTTCAGAAGAAATGGTCAAGAGCTGTTATTTTTTTACTTGGAGATTTTGTGAAAAACTCTTTAAAGGAAAGATATAGATCTTAATGCATAAATTTTGTAGAATGACTGCCGAAGTTGAAACTTCATTTCAAGAAGCACTGGGCTTTGTTTAACTCTGTATTTTTAGTATCCAGAGTTACTGAACCAGACTTTACTTAATTAATAACTATAGGATGTGAGGCAGTTCCAGTGCTGCTTTTTCTATTAACTTGCAATTTCCTTTAGGAAATGAATAAACTGGGGGGGAGGGGGGAAGCATGGCTGCTGAGAATAAATGTAGTACCACTGTACATTGCCGAATTCATTTGAATAAGTTAACAAACATGGTTTGTAAATTGAGTAAGTTTAATTCCATAACCAATGCAACACGTGTAGGATGAACAAAATCAAAAGAACTTTTAAGCGGAATAAGGACTGAGGTTAGGAAAGCCAAGAGATCGTTTCTAAATGTTCTTTAAAATAGTATTCTGATATTAAAAATCACTGGGCAGTTTATCATTATCAAGGCCATATTTACATTTAATGGAGGCATACTTCAAATATAATTCACTTTTTTTTCAATGTAATCTCTATTGCTTCCATTGAATCTGCATTTTGTCACTGAAAGCAGCATCTGGAATGCTCCAGCTGTTAACATTTCGTAAGGATTGGGCTAGACTTAGTTACCTTTGTCTGGAACTGAAATTCTACCATGGAATTGTAATCTGCTGAAGCTTGTGGCTATTTCCTGAAAGTTGCATTAAAACTGAGACTGGACCTTTCCAAACATTTTCCACATGGATGAAGAAGGGCAATACTAATTTCTGATGTCATTTAATGACTAGTTTAGTCAAGTTTGGCCCATTAAATTCAGTATACTTATATTCTGAATCTGTGCTTTAAATGCTCTAATTTCAGGAGGTTATAACTTATTTATAGGGAGGTTTTGTAGTTAAGTCATTCAATTAATTGTAGGGACTCTTAATTGAAATATCTTGTTTTCAATTGTTATCAATTAACCACTGAAGTAGCAATGTTGTGTGTTTGAACACCTCACACTGTAAAATTTTCTGCTTTCTCAAATATTGCAGGACCTACATTTATTCCCAGTGTTGGTATATTTGAATGGGGAAGAACCATACTTCTGTTTCTACAAAAACACCTATTGAATGTGTACAGTGAGTTTTCCACAAGTACTACTTATTTCCTGTGTTTATGTTGTACATTCAGGAAATATGATTCTTGAAACCAAAGGAGTTATGGTTAGGCAACTATAAGAAATAAAACTTAAGAACATAACAATCTTACATTTGCTGCAATAATTGAATGCTAGTGCATTTCTCATCTGAAAAAAAAAAAAAAAAAAACAAACCCACCTACATAAGAGTTTGTATTACATACATCTAAATATAGGGCTATTGGCTCCAAACCTCTAGTACCTTGTATATGGCATAAACTGCAGAACAAGGCTCAATGTAGTTTCACTGTCATCTAACAGGTGCTCATTAAGGAATCAGCCCTGCTTCCAGTTGTTATTTATTAGACACCTATTGCTGGTGCCTCTGTTGATAGTCTTTAATATCATAGATTCATCACTTATGTGGATACCAGTCTAAAACATTTGTCTTTTGTTTAATTTAGGCTGTGTATAAGCATCTAGTCATTTGTGTACCTGAAGTTATTTCTTGTTCTTGATTAACATGTGGTAGTGAGTTCATCTGAGTGTGTCTTGTTATTAAGCTTCTTTATTAAAGTCACCTTTTAATTTCCTGAGTTAATTAAAGATTTTTGTTATTTTTACAATCTCCCTAGTTGTGTGATGGCAAGTGTAGTACCTTTTACTCATTTGGTTTCTTGTAATTTATCACACTGTCAATGGAGTTGTTGAACTATTACTTAGTATTTAAGTGTTAGTAATGAGTGATTGAAACAAATGATGTTATAATAGCTAACGTATATTTGTAAATGATATTAAAGTACTATCCATAATTCGTCCTGAACATGGGCATTGAATGAATAGTGACATTTCATCATTTTGGTCTTTGTCATGGATGCAGTATAACGAAGGTGTTGGTTTAGATTAAATTTTGTTATAGTACCAAAGAGCTAACTGTATTTACTTCTATTCTTTGATTTGTTTTGCATTTAATCAGAACTAGTGGAAGAGTTCTTCCCCTCCCCCCGCCCCCCCCCAATTACCTTTGGGCCAAATTTGCTATTGGCTATTCATTTGCAGGTGCAATATGCACCTGTATGAGCCTACAGGTGAATGAGCAATCAAAAACTGACTATGTGACAGTGGCAGCTCACAGGAAAGTTGCCTTTAAGTAATTAAAATAATGATCTCATTAAAAAAAATAGAGGTTGAAGGTGGGCCATTAAATAACTACAATAATGTAAGCATCCCACCCCCCCAGGAAAACAGGCTAATTTCTATCCTAGTGTTTAAGCACTCAGATAATA
>NW_009260126.1:93414-113027 GCF_000687185.1 Egretta garzetta
CTGCTCTTACTATTTAATCTAAATCTTGCAAGTGGTCTTGATGATCTTGAAGGTCTTTTCCAACCTAAATGATTCTATAATTCTGTAATTATAGTATCTGTCCATACGTCCTGCCACTAGAATAATAAGCTCCCCAGTGAGGACTATACCATAGCCTTTGCAATATCCTCATGGGAAAACTGTCTCCAGAAAATGTGGTTGAGTGCCCTGAGTTTATGGGAAATCGGCTCCAGGATTTACACATCCTGGATGAGTACTTTAGCTTAAATACTGTTATGCAAAAGGCATGTAATATATCCATTTTTAACATGACGCAACATGCATAATTAACAAATGAGACCCCTGTGTGGGGTTTAGATGATGATGAGATGCCCCTCCTAAGAGACTCCAGTTTTAGCAGGATATAAGTAATAACTAAACACTTAACACCAAATGAGGACCTCTTCTCTGCATGGAGACAGCTTTAAGTGATCAGAGTGGTTTCTGACCCAGATGGAGAAGCTTAGTGAGCTGATGGACCCTCCAAGGTAAAACAGCACAGAAACATAAGCAAGGAAATTTTGTTGCGTATATTACATGTCTAAATTCTGATGAAGTCTGAAGCATCAGGGAACCATGGCAGATCTCATCCCTGTAGCAGTAGTCTTGCATCCCCTGAGGAAGTGCCTCAATTGATGTGCTATCCATTAGTATCTTACAGGTGATCCATCCCACTTGGAAGGAATTAAATATTCATCAACAGTTAATGTTTGACCATCACATGGTGGTATGGCATGCACCTGGCTGTGGGACACACAGGTGCAATTCCTTATTTTTAAACAAAGAAAGCAGGACTTTTATCCTTATTTCTCACATTCGTGGTAGAAGTGTTCCTGCAATTATTTGGTCTTGCTTCTATCTTCTCTCTTACTCCATTCTCAAGGCAAAAGTAATTTTTTTGATAGGAAAAATTTTGTAATTTTTATTTTACTAACCACACTACATAGTTGTGATTATCTGCTTGCACATGTAAATTTACTGTATTGCAATAGGTACCATCATGAGACTGAATGTAGAGACAGGAAATATGAATGCAACAAGAGGAATTACTTTCAGCATTTGGAAATATTAAACCAGAATTTTTTTAAATAATACCATCATGCACTTCATAACTTCAAATCTTTCTTAAGAGCTGCCCAAACCAGTGGGTGGGTCTCAAAACTGTAAAGCACTTCACCATGGGCTTATTCATAATCAGTGTTCGTTTTCTCACAGGTTATCACACTGGTACAACATCAAGTGGCTGAGTGATGTTAAGTTCAATGTGGCAGATACAGTTCAATCATTTGTTTCAATTTGGGAAGCTGGAATTAGCTTGTAATTAGCTGCATCAGTTAATTTTGTTTTCTTACTCTGACCTGACCACTACAGCAGAATATGAATTGCATGGCTGCAGTTTTTAGAATGAGCTAGCTGCCAACAATTTGATTTTAGTATTGATTATGAATAATTTAAAATGTATATCCTAAAGACTTACAAACCATATCCTGTGAAGAAACTGAGAGGTCTATAGATAGTTTAAAGACTGAATCACAGTTAAAAATTGGTATTTGGTATTTAATATACTGAAACCACTTCTGTAATAAAATAATAAATGTATGATTTATTGCTGAATGTTTCACAATGAATACTTAACTATTGAATATATATTTATATGCATGTACATCAAACAAAATTCTATTAAAATAAGAACATACAAGGCCTTTGGAGATAGTGTAATACAGCTTCTTAAAATTTGGGTTATTTGGAATTTTTGGAGAAGTTGTAGTGGCCAACTATAAAAAAAAAAAATCATATAATCTTTCAGCCTTAGTTCTTCAGAATTCAAAAAACTGAGCATGTAAAAAATCTGCCCCTAATCAATTATTACATACTGCGGAGACGTTGATGGTGAAGGCATCAGATGCCTGTGCATACTGGAAGTTGTAGAACCTTGGTACCATCAAAAATAGGAACTAGAAATGTATGTTATAACCCCCCCTCTAATTTATTAAATGCAAATCAGACAGTAAAAGTGGTCCCTGCTAGATGAAATTATAGACTCAGAAAATTTTACAGTCCCGTTTTCTGTTTTCCAGCATTATGCAGCTGAGTTGATGGAAGCTAAGACACTGGTTTTAGATCCAAAGTATACAAAAACTAATATGAGAGGAAAAAATTCACATTTCTTCTCTAAATTACTTCTTTTTCTAAAATGCATAATGTATTTAGAGTGCATAATTGTGTGATGTCAGTTAGTGTTATGCCTTCTTGAACATGACTTGCATAAGCTCTGACATTCAAGAATAATGTGGCCTTCCTAAAGTGATATTCATTGAATGTTTTCATCTTTTATATGTGTGAGAGCAAGAGTTTGGGAGGACTGCATTACTCATAAATGAGCAATATATGAGTTATATAGATCACACCAAACAACCATCAATAAAAGCTCTGTAGATAGCGTTCCCATACATTATGCATATGCCACATGTTTCACAGCAGCAAAAATAGAAATTAAAAACTGTGGTATGGGTTTAGTTCTTTTATTCTTAGATTATAAAGCTAATTCCTTTGTTTCAGTCTAAATTTGAAGTCCTGAAGCAGGTGCTGTGTATCTCAGTGGAAAGCTGTGAATCTCCCAATTTAGGTTATCCAACCCTTTAATTTCCAGCTCCTAGGATCATGAGATAGCAGGCCCAAAAGTGTTCACTGGTACTAAATGAAATATCAAGCATGGGCTTTTAGATGAATTCCAGATCTTAAGAACAGAAAAGTGCCTTGGCATTTTTGAGTTAGGAACAACTATTGCAAAATGTATTTAGATACTTTTAAAGTCAGACTAGGTCTCCAAAAGAGTGGGTATTTTTCTTTTGGATATGAAACAGGTGTGCAATGGATTATATCTGACACAACAGGTACGATAATGGCCTGTGTGGGATGCAGGAGAACATTAATTTAGTCATTTGCATGTACATGGTAATGGAAAGGAAAGACAGCGGTAGGTGCCATATTTAAGAACCCTGTTAATGTGTTTTTAGATTATTTGATGAGTTTACTTTCAGAAGAATCTGGAAAATTGCAAAGAGATGCCTCATGTTATACAATCTGTTGCAATCAAGATGAAATAAATGTGCTATAACAAAACTGAATTTTGAGGGAGATCACAGAGAGAAAAGTAGAACTGCAGAAAAAGGAAGATGAAAGTCCTCAGAGTAAATCTCTGATTTGTGGCTCTGCTTTCCCCCACCATAGATTTTTTTTTTCCCACAACCTTTGGTGATTAACAAGTTCATTTTATTTCTTTATTTTCTTTTCAAATACTAATGATCCTGCTCAACTCCTAAAGACTATATAGTAAGGATCTAATTACATACAAGTGCTGTCCAGAGAACAGTTCTAAAAATTGGAGAATTAAAGACAAAATAAAGTGCTTCAAATATAAGAGTCACAATGATCCCTTGCTGAAATATCAGTGGAAAGCATAAAATATTATTACTGAGGTATTAGCACTAAACCAAAATGTGAATATCGCCTCTAAAGTCGTATAATGCCAAGTTATGTGGATCCTGTCACGTTTTCTGCTCATACGACATGCTGTGTAAAAGCAGTCACTTCCACGTACGTATTTTGTGCAGATGGCCCAGTATTTGTGGTCATCACACAAAATCTTCTTTGGTGTGGATTAACAGGAATGTAAGTAATAACCGTAATTGTCAATAGTTATAGTAAGGTACTGAACAGAATAGGGAAGGATGAGAAATAGATATGGTGACAGAACTGGAAGTGCCTCAGAGTGGCTGTAATCCCTGCCGTATGATTGAGTGGCACCCTCGATCCGCTTCTGTGCGGTAAAAATGAATAATGCCTACTGACACACATCAGTAAGTTATCTGCCAGTAAGAATAGAGAAGATGGTTTCGTTTTGTGCTGGAAATTGCTCTTAAGTATGGATAATAACTTAGTGTCTGTCTCTCTGTCATGGCTGTGAGCAGCCCATAAGAAAAGAGCTAAAAGCTGTTCATCAAGTCTTTGTGAGCATATGTGGTCCATAACAGCATACAAGGGATGGGATATATATAAATATATAGTGCCTTATGTATATAATACCATGCATGGTATAATATAAAAGATCCCCTCATTGCATGAGCACGCTCCCCAGGAGGTAGTGAGAGACAAGGTTTGTTAGGAAGGTTGGGTACCCCGCTTGAAGGTGTGCAGAAACTACTGTGACCACTGAAGAGTGTAGAAAGTGCTACAGTATAGAATTAGATGGGCAGCAGCTTTGAAAACAATGTTAAAGGAAAATAACTGATACGCCTATCGATTAAAAACTAAAAATATGAAAGAACTTTCTAGCAGGTGGCCATTGGTGTTCTGGAAGACAAGGATCTTTGTAAATGCTCAGAATAATGTGCCTTTGTTTTGGGGGGAAAAAAATCATTTTTATCTGAGGAAGTAATTTAAAGACTGTCTCTCTATTACTTTCATCATAGGAATGTATGATCTTTGTTATCCTTACTTCTTATAGCTATGGAATACACAATTTTTAGTACTGCTAAAGCGCCAGACATTTCATGGGAGCAACAGGCACCTGCAATTTTTGATGCTTTCTCGTAATAACAATGAGTCAATTAGAGAGAATCCAGTGATCCACAATCTAGACTGTGAGTCACTTGTCTTTTTCTAATTGCTTTCTGTATATTGAGAGAAGTCAAATATTTACAGCAGGGCAGAGTGGGCCCTTACTGTAGCCTTTGCTAGCTCACGGTAAATGGCTGAACCCTGTTACTGAACAAGTTTGTTTACAGATGGTTAATTAGAGACCTAACTGAATCTTTAAGAAGGACAGATGCAAATTGATTAACATCTATATCATCTACATGAGCCTCCATTAATAAGAAAATAAAGTGATATATCCAATTAACATCTTCAGCTTGCTCAGCAGTTCCCTGAAAATTAGGAAACTCTAATGATCAAAACCAGGCAAACTGGAGGAAAATTACAACTATACAAAGAGGCCTTTAATGTGGACATGAAAAATTGCTTTAAATATATGAAGAAAATGTAAAAATAAAACTCAATAATACAAAGATTAAATGGATGAAATGTTAATCCCACAGATTAATTTTGTCTGTTCAGATACTTCCTATAACTGAAGGTTACACTAAGATAATTTTTTTCTTAAATAAAGAAAAATATTCATCTATGTTTTAAGTTATATTACTTATGGTAAATTCATAGAAGTTTGAATAAGGACAAAACCAATTGGAATGTGAAGGGCAAAGACTGCTTGAGCAAAGAGTGTTAGCTGATAAACAGACCAAAAAAAAAAAATAGTGTTTGGAATTGCAAATTTCAACACTAGGTGATTCTGCAAAAACAAGGACTTTACAACAATCAGAACTGGAAGTCATCCAGAAATGTCGCAGCAGAATAATCACGGACAAGCGAACTGGAGAGAGTAAAAACCATTCTGGCAATTTATGATCAGAGAAAACTAAAAGACATCTATGAAATTCTTAAATATATCGGTGGCTCTAGAACCTATTAGTGCAACTCATTTCGATAGACATTTGGGGAATTACGAGAAACTGCTCTGTCTGGAACCAAGGAGGTTTTCAAGAGGATTTTTCTTTCAAGGTCTTTGACGTAGTTTTTTATTATGCTTACATTTTTGCTTCAGCATAACATTCCCGAGACTTTTGATAACACAATTAGAAATAGACATGTACTTGTGGATGTACTCTGCATGTATGCATAAATGCTTATGTATTTTATTTTTTTTTACATTATGTGTCCTCTCTACATGCAATACAGCAAGAAAAAGCTAAGAAAAATTAAAAAACCAAAACACACACCCTTAGAAAAGCTAAGTTGCTACACATGAAGGGGAACGGGTGGCTTGCTATAGGCAGGTACCAAAGGTTGCCCTAAGTCAATGTAGCGGTAAATGGCAACTTGCTCAGTTAAACTGGGAAGTAGGAGGCAGTCAGATTAGTTGCTAGCTGTTATAAACCCTTGAGGGCCCCTATTCAGAGAACCTGGCATGCTTTGGTGACATTAGACACAGCTATCTATAGTTATTTACAACTATCTATAACTTTTCCTCCATGCAGAAAGCATGAACTACTTCACAGACATACAAAATCTGTTAAGATGTCCTGAGTATTGTGTATATGTAACTGCCATTTAAAAGGTAGCTTATATGTCCTCTGAACCCTTAGCCTGCCTGGAACCACAGCATTTCACTACTGCACTTCCCTCTCTGGCTGTTGGTCCATCAGGTCGCGTGCCATGCCTTAATTGCACTCTCTGTATTCAGTCCCACACGGTCACTTCTAAATTGTGACTCTGCCTTCATAAGACATGCCTGCAGTACTCTTGCTTTGTCTGTGATCTGCTTCCAGAATATCCTTCACCATGCATTTCTCACCCTTAAAATGTTTTATAGAATTTTTTTTTTAATTTTATAATCATCAGCATATTGACAGCACGAATCACCACAACTAAAACTTTTTAACTGGCTCCTTCATTGTGCTCTTTTGCTTAATGTTTTTCTCACTATTGCAGTATTGTGTGTTAAAATAGATACCAGTGGCACATGGAGTTGCGTACTTCTGTATATTCTTATGGAAATCTGCTCTGATTGTATCACTGTATTGTAAAACAGATTTGGTTTACAATAATGGAAGGCAGGAATCCTCAATGTTACCCGAGTCAAGTCCAAGTTTGAAATTAAATTGTAAGCCTTGGATAGAATTGGTATTAGGAAAAAATGATAATTGTCCCACATCTCAAAGAGAGCTGAGAAATTTCTGAAAGACTTGAGCAAAATTGTCCTGTTTGAACAGAAACCCAGTATTTGAGAGCACATGACATTAAGTTGAGAATGAAAACAGCTTTGGAATTTTAATTATAATAATCAGAAGTTGCTACCATACCTGTCTTGAACATCTTTATTCGTTGAAATATTACTAGCATTTTATCCCTTTTAAGGATTTCTCTGTGAATGGAGACAGAAAGGCCTCGGAGAAGGAATATCTTCATGTATACATGATGCATTCGTTGTGTAATAAAATTCCTTCTAATTGACTTGCGTAGCCTTAAATACAGTTTTCCTTCCTGTGTGGTATAATAACAAGCCCGCTTTCACCCGCTTAGCTTCACACAGAAGTTTGCCCTGCTGTCTGCCTATGGGGGGGTTGACTGTAGCGAGAGAGAGAGGCGGTTAAAGTGGCGGGCAGAGGTTGGGCTGACAGGACTTCACCTGCCCCTTCCCCCCGGCACGGGCTGTGGCGTCGCTAAGTCACCTGGCAGTGGTGGCTGTGACCTGCTCCAGCCCCCGTCCCTGGGGATGCGTGCAGGGTCGGGGATCCTGCGCTGCTGGAGTCCCACTGACTTCACCGGAACTGGGATTTTACTCCTCTTCTCGTGTGATTAACAAATAAAGCAACAAGTCTGAAACTTCTGGTTATCACATGACAGGCCATCGAAAGATGCTTTCTGAGTGACGCATGGGCTTCACAAAGTCTACTAAGAATGAAGAATGGTTTAATTGCTAAAGAGGCTGGGGCTGGCATTTAATAACCACTGCTGGTTTTGTGCTGCTGATCTAACCACAGGAATTAGCAGTGGGTTCCTGTTTTTCACTGTTGCTGAACAGGGAAACACTGATTTGAGTGGCTGCCCACAGGAGGGGGGAAATGAAACAGACGGGAGTTTAGTGCTGAATGAGTACAGTGTGTGTCATTTTATGGATGGCTGGGACTGTGATACACTATCTTTTAAGACCTATAGAAATCCTGTCTTGTAGTTACTATTGAAAGCAAATAACCAGAAAGAAAATATGCAGGGTTGATAACTTACCGTGGGATGCAGCGTAATGCAGGCTGCTGTAGTTACAGCGCAGGCTAATAAAGAAGTGTTTGTTTGGAATATTTTTACAAAGCTGGGTTTCTATAGTAACAATCATCACTTTCAGCTTCAGAAATAACATCTGCGTGATGACTGATCTCAAATCTCAACCCTTGTTTAAGTAAATAAGATCTTGCTCCTTCTGCTTATTGTATCAGTCAGCGGCATTTGATATGGGGCATTTAGTTCCATGGGAAGAGCACCATAAGACTGGGAAGGGATGGGAAAAGGGAAGAGGAATTGGAAAACAATGGTGAAGTGCAAGATTTGCCTCATTAGCCTAATAGTAGTCGTTGATAACTTAAATCAGAGTTTGCATATAGTATGAAAGTAAGTGTGTTACGCCATTCTGTTGACTGAAGTAGAGGACAAACATTGCTCTGTTTTACTCTTGGCAGTGGATTAAACCAGATGAAGCACAAAGCTTCATGGAATGTGAGGCTTTGAAGCAAACTCCAATGAAAGTTCACAAATCTGAATTTTCAAGGAAACTTTAAAAAGGTGGTCAGTCTGCTGTGAAAATGGTATGTCTTTTGGAGAAAAGATGATTCAAGCGTCATCGCTGCTGCTAAATTTCACAATGTAAAATTTAAAGTGAGAACATTTCCTAAAGCAGAATAACAAGCTTTTCTGTACTTTCATGCAATAAGGATGGCAACTACAGAATTCACCGTGAATAATGATTTTTCTTGGTGGTGACTGTGTACTGAAGAAAATAATAAAAGTATAAAATATAAATATAAAATTTAAAATAATTAGAAGTTCCTGCTGTGCACTAGGAAGCACTCATGGATCAGAAGTGTAAGCTGAGCTGGACTGTGTTTCCATGCTACTCATTTTCAGTTAGCAGCGCTCAAGGGGCTAAGCAGCCTGGGAATACTGTACTTAATAAAAAAAAAAATAACACTTACTTTCCATGTAGGTGGAATAAGTAAGTGGGATTATGCAGCAAATCCAAGTTCAGCAAACACTTTATAGATTAGAACTTTGCTGGTTTAGTAAAAATTATGCAGATTTTGTAATATTTTAAAGGAGCAGTCTTTTTCCTATTTTGTTATATAAAAAACCTGCCTCTTTAAAAAAAATACTCCATCAGTTATGTTAAGCTACCATGAGTAACATGCATAAATAATTTCATTCATGCGAATAATCCTGTTTGCTTTAATGCAACAGTTTCTCCAAGCACTAATTCTCATGTGTATAATTATTTGTCAGGTTAGATTGTCTAAGTTTCATTTCTTGTGCATTTTCAGTGAAGTTCCTAATATGTTTGTGACCACTGTAAGTACTAACAGTCTTGACGGGGAGCATCTCGGAAAGCAACGTTAAGTAGTAGTACTTGAGTTTGAATCTATTTGCAGGATTTTTCAAGGACATTATTAATAAATTAATTATACAGTATCAGCTTTGCAGCTGGTACAAATCAATGTAGCTCTGCTGTTACTCGAGTGTTGTGCTGATTTAGGCCAGTGAGGATTATCTCACAGATATTTGAGATTTGAATTAGTCTGTAAGATTCAAGTGACAAACTCTGCCGAATTATGCTTTCAAATTGGTGAACGGGCAGAGTAGATGTTGGAGGCCCTCGAGAGAGGGAGGTGAGAGATGCATCTTGTATCACCTTTAAAAAGGTCTGGTTTGTGCTTTCATGAGCCTGCCAGCCTGCCCTCTCCCTTTCCACCTCGTTGGCAGCAACTACTGCCAACGCTGCTAGTCAGTTTAACACATGCTGTTGCTACTACTATATAATAGAGCAAAACCAGGTTCCCTTTTGCCTCTGTCACATAGCTTTTTCTTGGGATAGAGAAGCCTTTTATTGTTGTTATGCGCCATATCCACACATAGTCACTACCATGAAAACTTCCGTAGACTTACAAATTTTAAGTAGTGGGATGATTTGTTTCAGAATGTTTTTGGCTATGGTGTACACATTTTACAGCTGTCCTTGGACCATGGCAAGGATAGTAAAAATAAAAGCTATGCCATGCTTTCAGATGTTCGGTTCATGTCTTCCCCTATGTTCAGTAGGCTGTGATCTGTGTAAGTTGTCATGATAGAAAGTGATTTGTTATTCTGGTGCCATTAGCATTTTTTCCCGCATTAAGAATATTGCCAAGTGCGCACTTTAATCACTTCTGCTGACAGCTAGTTTTCACAATGTGTCTTGATTTAGTTCTCTTTTTTTATTATTACAATTCCAGGTATAAATGTTTTAATTTCTCATTCACTAGACATCCTGCATGTGGCCGGGAGGTTACAAAAGAACTTTAAAAGGCATTGCTGAAGCAAAGTCCACTAAAAGTGTATTTTGGATGACATATGGTGTACTATATTTTCTTTCCAATGTTGCAAGAAATGCAAAATACAGCATAATAATTTCAGGACACTTGCCTTTCCTAACCCTCGCATCTGGCTTAGATCTCCTAAATAAACCTTTTCTTTAATGGCTCTCGGATGCTGCATAGCTTCAGGAATGAGATCTCTGTGGTCACAAAAGCCACCCGCTAGTCAGAACTTTTGACTTCTGTCCGAGATTCATTGTTGTGATAGATTGAAATTTTATGATCCACCCTGAGCAAAGGACAGCCCAAGTTTATCCACCTCATGGACATTCATATAGCTGACTCAGTTTGCTTGCTTCCAACAAAAGTAACTCATACTGTGCTCATCCTAAGCTCAGCATTCCCCTGCCTGCCACCATAGCCATCCTTGTTAGTCTGCAAGTTAGGCAGAATTTAAACTGTACCTAGTACTTCCCTAGTACTAGTATCTTTCCCACCCTGAAAAGTCAGTTGTGGCTCTGGAGGGACCATGTCCTCTTTTGCCAGGCAGTCTGGGGTAAATTTAACCCACTGCGATATATAGCAGTGACAATGTGGTCTTAAGTGGTCAGCCCAAATTCAAACAGTGATGGACAGTCAGCAATTTGTCACCAATGAGATGTGAGTTTTCATAGACAAGAGCCTTTAAGGTTGAATTGTGAAGGAATAACAGAAGTCTCTACTTCTTGTTTCTAATCCTTGGAGATCCAACAGATATGCCCGTCTGGAAAACAAATGCCCATTAGTATCACTTCACTGCACAGCACCACTTTGACTTACAGAATTTGAAATGGCAGTAGGACGAATTTACAGGAAAGTATCTGGGGATAGATGATGCTTGGTATATGCCACAGACAAAGGGTCTCAGGTGCTTTTCCCAACAGGATCTAGCTAGCTGCTGCCAGGATAAATTTCTTTTCACAAACTGGACGCTAGCATTGCCAGCCTTTAATCAGACTCATACAGCTTAATAGGGGAATGTTCTGGAGGCTCCTGGGGATATCTCTGGCAGTAATCCAGTACAACTACTACACACACCATCCGCTGTAAGTTATGTTCAATATTTTGCAGAGTAACCTGCAATTATTCTTATTAGTGGTCAAGATGGAACAATAAAGTAAAATGAAGTTTATTTAACATTATGAAGAGACAGGACACTGCATACATAGACACACAGAAAAAGAAATTAAATGCAACGTGCCTTGCAGCTACCTGATATTTTGCTTTAACTTCAATGTCTTGTGTTCTGTTCAGCCACTTGTGAAAGTCAAGAAAGCTGCAGGATGGTTCACACTAGTGTCACAGTTCAGAAAAAGCAGCTTCTAGGCAGTAGGATGAAAGCTGAATAGGAAACCTGACTAGGAGTTCTTTCTGAAAACCCCACTGAAAATAAATGTATCTGCAGGTGTTTCTCATAGCTTTGTCTTAATAAATCAGTTTTAATCAGAATGTCAATTCATAACTAATGAAATGCTATATGACATAGTATTAGGTTTTGAAACAAAGTCTCTTACTAGATTAACTGAGAGTAACTTTGTTGCAAATAAATACAGTTCTTATAAAAATATGGCTCTTCTGAGCATAAAGACTTTCAGATTAATACATAAATTTAACATCAGTACATAAGCTTTGATAACTAACTACTACATTCTACTCAGAAAAGACTGCAAAAAAGAATACAGCCTGTCGCTGCATATTGATAGTTGAGATAGAGAGGTAAGACAATAAATTGAAGGACAACAATGTGTTTTGCTCACTGGGGCCGTAATCACAGCTTGGTAATCATAATGTGTTCTTTTTATTGTTAATTCCCACCATTTTTCTTACAGAAAATAAAATACCAATATATTCTAAGATTTCCATGGAACAAGGAAATGAACAGATTTATATTCTGCTACAACAATGGGGCAACGTTACTGTGGAAAGATAATTCACTGTTAAAAAATCTCTAATAAGAAATGTTAGTATAATTTTTGTTAGGTTGCATCTTATTATCAATAAGCCTGTTGGTCTCAGTTCCCTTGGACACTGTAGAAGTTCTCAGGGAAAACTGGCTCATTCTGAAGGTTGAGTGGAGTTGGTAGAGCCCTCCTGGTAAATCAGTGCTGGCTGGATGACTGTCACAGAAGCAAGGCAGGTACCTCAAGTCTCTTTTAGTATAGGTGGAAGAATTGTAAGATACTCCAAAATGTTCTCCAGCTTTTACTGCTATAGGTAACGTTGTTATGTACCTTGCATGAGTTAGTGGGACCTCATTAACCAAAGTTAGAAATCACTGAGACATCCTCAGGCAAAAGAAGGTGCGGTGTAGAAGCCCAGAGCATTAAGGACACTCAGGCTCTGGGCCATTCTTGTAGGTTTAGATGAGGTAAAGCTTCCCACTCACTAATTGCAAGAGAGGAACTTTATGGGATGGATTAAATGAAAATCTTTAGTGGATGTTCATAATTTCAGTAAAACCCTAGGGTCATATGAAGAACTGGTGTTTCCTATGCCAGCCACAAAGCAAAGTTCAGAACTCCAGCCTTGCTTATTTATTCTGTTGCAGTGTTTCGTAAAGTATACTTCTGGCACACAAATGATGTTTGGTGAAAGCTTTTTTTTTTTTCCTGTTGCACTGTCATTAAGGCTCATTACTCATTGAATAAATCTGTGGAGAAAATTGTCAAAACTCTTGGGCGGGTTGGAAGCTCGCTCAAAAGTATGTTAATGAGCGTTAGTTAATATGTACCCAACATTTAGAATAGCAATGCAGTATAACACTGATAATCTAAGAAAACAGCAGTACTGATTACAGTCTTTGTTTCTGTCTGAGGCATTGCCTTGGTTTCAGCACTCTGGAAGAAGTGCCAGGTTCTCCTTAGGGCAGCAGCGGGCGCTGTCAAAGCGGTGGGCTTCTGCTGGCAGGAGCAGACAGCATTTCTTCATTCCTCTGACATCACCGTTGCTTTTGATTCTCTTGGCAAATGACCATGGAGAAAACCAGGTGGGAGTAGGATGGAGATTGGCTACAGGTGGGAGTCTCCCATCTCCTTCTTTTGGCAGGATAGCTGTGCTGGGGACATTTGAAGTTTCTGCAGCAAAATGGCCAAAAAAGCCCTGCACCAAATGACATCAATGGAATTCTGTGAATTTGAGAGGATGAATCTTCTTTTCCTCCTTTGCATTGCTGAAAAGTCTGCCTTTACTGCACTGAAAATGGTCAGAGCAATCACAGCATTTTACTCTCCATCTTTAATTATGGGTCAGTGTTTCACCTCAAACAAGCATTTAGTAAAAGCAGAATAGGAAAACCATGATTAATCCTCTTTCCACAAAGAACAGAGCTACCGCTGCTTTCAACTGTGTTTTAGAAGAAAGTGGCCACAACTGTATTGTAAAAATCTGATCTGGTAAATGTGTTTTTAAAACAGCTACCTAGATCGAGCTCTACATCCAGGAAAACAGGAATGCTGGTGAATCCAGAGTGGGTGTGAGACCATGTGGATGTGCCTGAGCAGGTAGAGGAGAGCTTCAGCCACTGGGAAATTTTTAATATTGAAACCAAGATTAACAGGGTTTTGAGGCTTTTGGGTTTTCCTGTAGGCATCTAAATTTGACCAAAATCCAACTTAGGTACTCAAGTGCTTTTCTGAATCTGAGACTTGCTTATCACAAATAAAACTAGAAACTCAGAAAATAATGAAAGAATTCAGGAAAAGAACCTGAAGTTGAGATAAAATGAAGATGTGAATACTTGTAATATAACCGTCTAAATTCCATGTTTCCTCCTTTTCTACATTCCTTACCTCTTCAGAGGACACAGTCTGGTTTCTTTTCTCCCTTCTGAAGTCTTGCACACTGAACTTCAGAAAAGTGGCTGTTTACCTTCTGAGTTTCGTACTAATCCTGCCACAACAACAGATTTGATTGTTTACTAGGCAAGCCATCAAGCTTAGCTTATGTGGAATTCACCGGATTAATTCTGTTTTAAAAATATGACTAAAACTAAGTTTAAATTGGCACCACTTATTACTAAAACAAAAAGGGTAAGTCAAGCTGGTATTTCTTAAGGAGAAGAGATGAAGTTTTATTTATAATGAATTCTCATAAGTAGCACTACAACCATTTTAGTTAGGAAACATTACAGTGATTAATGCATAGTTGTTTGCATTTTAATACTTGATTTATATATCAGATCTGTATTGGTGCACACTGTCAAACTTTATTCCGTTCTTGTCAAAATACTTATTACTGCTGACAGGTGTAACATGCTCACATTAATCCTTAATTCCTTGATTCAATTTTCTAATTGCTTTTTTGGCATGAGTTTGGAGCCATTTAGTCTTACGTGATCTATTTGTCTTATGGTATAATAATGCACTTTTAAAAATTGGATGCACCTAACTTAGAATGCTGAACAGAAAATATATATAGATATTACTTAGTACTGAAATTCCAAAGTTTTATAGCAATTCTGTGAGACACAACTTCTTGGAATACAGATAAAGCAAAACACTTAACGCTTTTCATCTTCTGTATTCACAGTATTAACTGTTTTCATTGCTAGGTAAGAATTGATGCTAAAGTTTCAGTGCATTTCCCTCACAGAGGTTCTAAACCCTTACAGCAGATCCATGTCCATCCCCTTAGCCATCACTGTGTTCTCCTGCTCTTCTCACATCTTCATGCCACTGCCTTCTGTTGCCCATGTTGCCCACCAAGAGTGACAGAAAACACTTCCCAGCTGCTTCTTGGTCTGGACTCTTAAAGCTGTTGATTTGTGTTATTCCTAAACAGCCAAATAACACAATGCAAATTTTGCTGGGTTTCTCAATACTTAAATGAAAAATAAACCTGTTTTGTTACTTTCTTGTCATTATAAAGCAGACCTGCTAAGTTACTTAGAAACAAATATTTTTAATACAGGTGTGAATATGGTATATACTGACATGTGTTTACGCCAGTAATGGTAGTGTTGTCATCTGTCCTTTGTATAGAAAAAAAATCTAGCTGAAATTTATTTCTTATCAAAACAGACCAAGGGTGAGCAAAGAATCTTCCCAAAGCTCGGTAATTCCTCGCAAACTCACCCAGGTAGCTGGACTTCCTTAGGTCTTTGTAGGATTTTCAAAAAAAAAAATCTGGACAATGGAGAACCTTTTATCTAATAGAAATGTGGGACCTCAGGAAGATGACTTCTGATGCTTGTTTTCTGTGAATAAATATATGACTACACATTTAAATAATGGAATATTCCCTACCCTCTCCACTTTTTCTTCTTTCTACATCCACTGACTTACTCTTCTTTTCTCACTGCCAATAATAATATATGCTCTTTCACCCTTTTATTCCTTCCTGGTTTTCTTCCCCTTTCTTTTTCACCTTCCCAACTGACATAACTCTTCCTTTGTGTTGTAGTGTCTGTAAGAAAGGGAATATAAGAGTTAAAGGTTGTTTAATAAAGAAGCGTTTGTTTATTCTGTCTTCTACTGATAAAGTTTTATTAACTCTGTGATTGTCATTTGTGCTTTTTGGCAAAAATGTAAGTCACTTTCCGTACAGGGGGAAAAAAAAAAGATAATTCTAGCAAGTAAATCATGGTAGCTAAGTGCTTTGGGCAAACAAACATGTACCTTATCTCTTCCAAAAAACCCGTGGAAAATGCATGATAAATGGCACATTTCAGAGAACATGTTATGTCGCTGTGAAATAACTTTGATTCATGGTTATGTATTTATCTTTAAACAACTGACAAACCTCAGGGTATCTAAATTATTATCATTTGCTCTATACTTCCGTGGGTTTTTGCTAGCGAATCTGATGTGAGTAAGATAAGACATCTGCTTTTTCAGTCATAACATTCTATAAAGGACAAATAAGTACAAATAGAAAATTCTTACCGTATTTGATTTTTTGGATGAAGTCTTCTGAAAAATATTTATCAGAAATGATTTCCTCCAATTGTGTTTTGAAAGCCATTAGTATAAACTTCAAACTGGAAAGGACTGTGCATGTTAATGAAAGGTTTTATATTACACAGCAATAGAAAATATCATCATTTTGATTTATAATAAAGTAATTATTCATTAAATTAAAAGGCATAATGGTAAATCCGTTCCTTTTGGTTGTGTGTCTGCATAAACTGTATTCTGAATTACATTTTATAATGAAGATTTCATTTTTTCTGCCTTTTCAAATAGAAAGGAATCTGTTATTTGATTTGCCGTTGTGACAAATCAGGAAAGACAACTTAAATGCTCTATTGCTTGCATTAGTAACACCAACTATTTTAACCACAAACTCTGTAGAAGGATTCAGGTGGTGCTGTTCTAATATGTAGTGCAATATGGTCCATGACATCCTATGCAAAGCTACTTATTTTTTAAATCTATTTACCATATTAGTGAGCTAACCACCTCCATGATTTATGGCACTCTGTCCATGGACATGAAGAGCACTTGGTCTGCTCCATTCACAGCTCCTGCTGCAGGAACTTGCCTATTGCTGGAAAGTCTCTTTTGCACTGAAGATGCAGGAGCAGGGCCAATGCATGGTGGGGTGTGAAGCATGGGGCCGAAGTGACATGAACTTAACTGGTATGGAGCTGCATCCCTGTCTGGATGGATGGGCAAAAGAGATATAGGTAGAAGTGCTGGAATGAAGCAGCATGTATTTAGGTCCAGCAGGAGGTGTGATGTGAATGTGTGACAGGCGGGAAGCCTTAGATTTTGATAATTGAAAGAGCAACAGGTAGGAGGGAATGAAAGCATGCAGTAGCGGGAGAAGTAAGCAGAGAGATCTATTGCTGTCAGTGCTGGTATGTTATACGCTAGTATTCTATGCCTTCGCTTGTCTGATTAGATTTAAACTGCCCAGGGCACAGACTAGCTGCTAATCTGTATGATCCCATCAAGATCCTTTTCTATATTAAATACTATGATCAGAAGAATTACCATTATTTTTGTATGTGTTTTTACAATACTTTCAACATATGTAAGTCAAAGAAACCTTAGTAAGAAAATTTTTCCACACTTTTCTAATGTGCCACTGGTACTACTTTTGTGCAATCAATGCTGCTAATATTAGTAAGGTTCTTACTCTGTTTTCCCCCTTTTCTGCATTTCTTGTAGTATAGAATTGTATCATCCAGCAATGCCCGCCTAAATGTTGTGCTGATAAGTCGTCCATGGAAGTCAACCAACATACACCAGCTTACACAAGTTCAGAATCTGTTCTCTTCATCTGTTCCTTTGGTCTACATTGAGCCAATACATTACAAAAAATTATTATTAAATATTACAAATCCGGTGCACTCAGAAAATATTTCTTACATTGTTTTTTAAAAAGTTACTAGTTTTAGCTGAAGCTTTTGGTGTTTCACTTTTCTGTTTCATGCTTTGGTAAGGTTTTAATGAATATAAGTTGTCATTCATTATGTTATGGCAATTTTGAATTAAATGACATTCCTTGCCCAAGTTATTTTAATGCTATTGCCTCAAGTGAATCTACAGAGATGCTTTTCAAATATAACCGTGAAGTAAAAAAATAAGTATATTTATCTGTTGTTCGATTTATTGCTGTATTCTCTGTTTCCTTATCTTCACTGAGCAGTAATAGAGTTTATTTAAATATAGTAACACTGTACCTGCTTTCTGAGTATGCAAAAAAAAAAAAAATCAGGAAGGTCCTGCCTCGCAGAGATCATTTGCTTACCAGTACAGACACAGAGAAGGCATACTTACTGGTCTGGGAAACTCAAGAAGGATTGGCTACCTTTGTATGCCTGTATATAATACAGATTTTCTCTCATTTTATGGTTTTGGCATTAGCAGGGCTAGGGAATGGATGCTGTTGAAGCACAACTCACATAAGTACTTATTAGAATAGGGGAAATTCTGGTACTTTCAGATACCAGTGTGTCTACCAAAAGGTTTTGCCATTTTCAAAGCTTTAAGAAGTTGATATCACCACATTTAGTGAGTTATAAAATTAAGTGTAATTTTGTTGTCTTTATCATAATTTCATTTTTTCTATTTGGTTAGATCTGCAGTGTGAGCTGTTAAAGCCCATTTTTAAGTCAATTAATATGTCTATGACAATCTGTTCAAATGCAAAGAACTAATTGGGAAAAATATCTTCTTAATGTTACAGTGAAACTTAAAATAAATTAAAGATGTACAAGTAAAAATGTAATGGAAATCTCAGATGTTACGTAGGTATCTTCCTTTTTCAGGGTGCTCCTAAGCCGATTGCCATTGAGCCATGTTCAGGAAACCGAGCTGCAGTCCTCACGGTATTTTTATGTCTGCCCAGAGGATCGTCAGGAGTCCCACCCCCTGGTCAGTCAGGTAAGTCTCATGTTGGTGAGCGTCATGCCTGTACTTGTTCAACGCGGTCTACTTGGACAAATGCACCCACACAGATGCAAAACATGGTACAGCAGGTGAGGACAAGTGGCTACTCAGTCAAGCTGATGTTAAGTTTAGGGCAAATGTTTAATGAGGAATATTTGTTTGGAATTTGATGTGGTATCAGAAATAAAAAGCCCAGTGATCAAGCTAGGCTGGTGTACAATGGCATATCTCATTAGGACAAGTTGATGTTTAGTGCACTAACTCCTAGTTAGGTTCCTTTCCACCATGGATCCCAATGCTGTGCTGTCCAGGATTCAGTTAATATATTAGCATTTCATGGAATGCCTGTTGGATGAAATCTGGGATTGTGTGAGTGAATGTCTGTTTCACTAGGAAGGTGTTCTCTTTGGAAATGAGCCCAACTCATTTTAAAGCAGCGTTTGCATTATCTGGAAGCATTTCTTGTGGCAACCTACCTTATCTGATCTATGCTAGATCATTGTACAAAACCATTACAGCCATTCTTATAAAATACTTCCTAAACAGGAGGTACTTAAATACACTTTTTTAATCCTTTAAATAGTTCCCTACAATGGTATGATACAAAATGGTCATGACAACAAAGTTTAGATGGTAATGTGGTGCTGCACAGATGACCATTTTACTATTTCAGAACTCACTGGAGTTGTTGCCAAAATGAACACCTTTCTAATGAACAGTAAGCTGTATGGTATGTGACCAAAATGCTCCTATAAGCCAGAAAATACACTTTAAGGCTAACTTTTATTATGAAGAGCCAAAAAGATATCCTTTTAACCTTCGAAAATCCATTTAAGAGATTAAAAAGTATTGAGTAATGATGATGAGGGCAAACTCAGTTGACTTATGTTGGAAATAAGCTCAGCTGAGTGTACTTTCTTTTTCCTTTTGGCCTAATGATGATCTGTTATTTATTTGGGGTTTTTAGTTCATGTTTTTGGGGGGAGGGGCAGGTTGGTTTGTTCCCCCCTGTCCCCCCCTCCCC
>NW_009260126.1:113048-117926 GCF_000687185.1 Egretta garzetta
CCCCCACCTCCACCCTGAATCCTGAGATGAGGACTTAGTTCTTAAAATGCTGTTTATGGATTGGAATATAATTTCTGGAAATGCTATGAAGATAAAAGTATTACTGATGCTTTGTCAAATACATTTTCTGGAAGAAGTATATAAATGTAAGTGCTCTGAAGAGAGCAATGAGAGAGGAAGGGTGTTTAGCGTATTCCCTGTTCGTGTTTTAAGGATATGAAAAAGAAACTAAGGTGTTTATAGTCTTACAACAAGAAAAAACATTATGAAAGGAAATTAAAAGTAATTGTTGAAATTGGAGCTTAAAATGTTTTTTTTTCTGTTGTTTTCAAATTTACCTATGATGTGCTTCTCGACAGTAAAAATGTATTTATCTAGTTACTTCATAATCAGCTTCTATTTACTGCATACAATTTTTTTTTTAAAGTAATTGCAGTTCTTTGCTGTGTGTAAAAATGTGGATGGAATAGGCTTTTTGAAACAGGAGTTGGGCTCAACAACACAGCAGCTGTGTTATTTCGAATGTTTCTCAATCAATGAAATACATCTCCCTCACCTGTGTTACGTCTTCGTATTCTGCTGTGTCCTCTTATTACTTTGCCCTCCATCAGCTTTGCAGGCTTATATTTCAAATACCATTCCTCTTTTTATTGTTATGGTGTTTGTCAGCCATTTAAGTATTTGAAAATATGTAAAATTTTTAGTCCCACAACTTTCACTTCGTTCAGGGTCAAAAGCAAATGGAAATGCTTGAGGGGTGCAACCATGCTGATTCAACCATGAGATTATGTTGCTATAATCATTTTTTCTTGCGTGTAATGAATTTTGGTACTCATGGACTGCTTTCACTGTATGTAACCATGCATAGTCTAGGCAGAAGCTATTATGCAAGTTTGTTGGCATACCTGTAGCTCTACTAATTCACTTCGTTCCTGTCCTGCAGCACTACCTGCTGCTTCTTTCCTGGGCTTCCTGGGAGCAGATGCTGTGAACTGTGCCAAGTTATTTGAAATGATGTGGAAGCTTTGTGTGGCAGACATATGTTTGCTATGCAGTTGGTTTCCCTTATGACCTAAGCTAGGTTAAAACAATGATATTTAGGTGGATGGAAGAAGTGTGTTCAGTAATTATGTCTTGCCAAGTAATTTTAGAATCCTCTATTACTTGTATATAGCGATTTTCAAGCTCATTGGGATTATTCTAGGACAAAACTGACAGTGTGTCGAACATATTTGTTTAAATGATACATCAGTGATGCTGATTCTCAGTTCACAATGAGAGACCGTGGGTTTCATTTCCTATATACATATGGCTGGAAAGTAGGAAGGAAATGCCTCTACTGTTCCGCATTACATTTTCTCCAAAATCAAGCAAGCTAATTCTTTCCACAAAAATAGTCTGTGCTCTATTGGAGTGGTTAGAGTTGTATTCCTATGCTTTTAAGATTTGAATTTGATCAAAGGTGAGTTTTACTTGTTCCCAAGGTTTACATTAACAAATACTTTGTTGAAAAATGTCTCTGAATATCAAAAATACCCCAACAAACTAATGTAAAGGTTACTTTTTCTGCAGCATATGTTCTATACATCACCTTTATCAGCAGCTGGAAGAAAAGTTGAAACTACAGATGGCGGGCTTTGGCCAAAGGCTATGCAAGGCAAAAACTTCTCGAGAACCATATGGCCCAGTGGAGATCTGAGCGCTCTCTAATTCCTGCAGAAAATACTCAGAACTTTAGAGACTTTGACAGCATTGTTTAATTCTAAGTGCCAATCCAATAAGTATGCAAATAACAGCTAGGTTGGCACAATTGAACTGCTTAAAATTAATATGTGGTTTAAAATAAGTTTTATAAAGATTGGTCATGTAGATTCAGGTGAAATATTGATAAAAATGAATTTATTGAAAAAAAAAAACAACCAAACCTCCACTATTCATTGTGACTCATGCTTTAAAAACGGACTTTTTCAATGAAGGAATGATTTTAATAATTAAACATCCTGAAAATCTGGAAAGTCAATGAATGTTACCATTGTAGTAGGTTAGGTGTTGCACAGTAGACCTTACATTTTCTTTTAGGTGTAAGCTTTGAAGAGGATTCTAACAATTCAGTTATACTTCTCTAGAGTAACAACTGTTTTTAATTTTTCCTTGGATTAAGGCAGAAATTAAAACCACATTATAAATTATAATGATCAATTAAAATATTAAGGAAGTTTAGCAGTGATTAAAACTAAATTTCTCAATTTTGGATTGACTGATAGAACATGCGGTTTCCTCATTCTTCAGTTGTCCCATTGGCTGCATTGTAACTGAGTAATCACATCAAAATTCAAAGGTTCAAAAAATAGCAATTCTCTGTACAGTTCAAGTGAATATCAATATGCATGCATCAATGTATTTGCATATCAGAAAAATCACTTGTTCAAGCACTTGTGGGCACATTATAATACACAACGCACATATATGTCTTACAGATTTTGTGACACATTGGAAGCTAGAGATCATCAGTTATTGCTGTAGTGTCTGACCCCATACTTTAAATAGCTTAAACTCTTCTTAATATCAAAGGAGATCTAATAGAGAGCAGCTGCAACGAGATCTTTAGAAAGAACTAAATTATACATCTCGAAGGATATTGAACAAGACAAGCTAGACAAAAAGAAAAAGAAAAAAAAAAAGAGGAACAAGAGGATAATATATAAATTACTTAATGTAGGAAAAGGTGCTAGTGAATTACCAGCAGTGCAAAGACCAAGAATAACTCCTTTGAGGTCTTCATAGAGCTTTGGTGATGTATTGGGCAATAGAGAAAGAATAGCTTGGTAGTGTGATAAATTCTATTAAAAGAACTGTGATCATGTCATCATTGTTATTAAAGCCAACTAAATCCCACACTTTGAGGTATCAGGGTATTGTACAATAAGTTTATAAAACTCTACAATGCTATGATGTTTGCATCATTCTTGGATAAGGCCAGTAAATGCTTTAAAGCACAAAGAGATATGAGAAGATTAAGAACATTTCAAAATAATTCAGAATCAAGGGTTGTAATTTGTGAATTATTTACAGGTTATGATACTTTCATACAGCAAAATTTCCCTACCTACCAAGCAGGTAAAAGTGGTAGAGTACCCAGTTGAGGTGCTTTCCTATTAAGGCAGTGAGCTGAATGGTCTCTGAAGGTGTATATGTACGAGTGTCTCTCTATTAAACCATAGAGGGCATCTAACATCTAGATGGATTTGACTAGGTGAGGTGAATCTAACTTAATAGTTAAAAATAACAATTGCAAATTAAAATCAAGAAATAAATAAAATATAATAATTAATAGAGCAATTTCAGTGGAAATAATTTTGCAATGGAAGTTGTGGAAGACTGCACACAATATTCTGTTGCTACAAATATAAACGAAGATAGCAACATTTCATGTTTGGCAGGCCTCTCCAACAGTGCAATCTGAAAGTTACTCTCTGATATCCTTGAATCAAAGCAGAATTTCATGTAATTCTGCCCATACTAACTGTGGTGTTCAATCCTACTTAATCAGCAAGCTACAGTAGGATCACAGAATCAATAAAATTACCATGCCATCTGCCTTCCCTATACTCGCCATCATAATGAATAACAACTCATTAAGTGTTCTACAAGACAATTAGCTCTGGATGGGGGTTTTCAGTAACAAGGCTTTCTTGATTCTACTTCTAATTTTCTCGGATTATATACAGAAAAAGGTAATACATATCAAAAGAGGCACATTAATATAAATGTGAAGTAATGAATAGCTTTAATAGAGTATTATATTTAATGATGTTGCTCAATTGTTCTGACCCTTGGAAACAAAACTGTAGGTTAGGGCTTTTCATATGTGGAATGGGTTCATATGTGCACTTATCTCAGTATGCAGTGAAATAGTTGCAGACATACACAAGGGGCGAGTAAGTCCCATCTATTTCTACCTGCTACAGAAACATTGCTTGCTTAGTCCCTTCATACTTGCAAAATAAAGTCAGTAGGGCTACAAGGATGAGTAGAGATTTTCTTGTAGAAAAACGTTAAAGATTTTGATGAAAATACACCGTAATTAAGATGTACAGAAGATGTTTACTGTGAGCACATACATTATGTATCTTTGTGTTGAATCTCCTGTGGTCTTTTCTCATGGTGGAGGGTATTTTCAGGATAGTTAAGGAGTGAAAATACAAGACTAATTAATGAAAAAGTTAATAAGTGAATAAATTGGATATATATTCTATAATGTGATGTATGGAGCACACATTACTGAGGGCCTGTGTGCGCATGCTGAGGGGTTTAGCATTTCTCATGTACCTAAAGGGAAAAGACAAGAGAAATTCAGGGAAGCACCTGACTCTGGTTCTGCCTCAGCAAGTATATTTGTGTGCCTACTGAAAAGCTCCTGCCTCACAGCAGCAGTGAGGCTGAAGAGTCAAGGGTGAATTTCAGAGGCTCATTTGCTAAGGAACACGTAACCCCTTGTCTTCTCATACATACATATTCTGGTACAGTATTTCACCTGTTTGTAGACCTTTTCTTGTACTCAGGAAGAGGGGGGGAAAAAGGGGCTTGAGACTTACTTCTCTTTATAGCAGAGGACTAGGCCAGATCATTAATCTTGTTTGTCCTTTGTATTGTCTCTGGTCAAACTGGAAAACAACAATTTATGAGTTCAAGAGCTGTATGTATGGTATAATGTCAGGTAGAGTAGAGGAGTGTTGGCAAGGTATCTGTTTTGGATTAATGCTTACACAGTATATATTTCAAGCTATATAACATGTGGCATTAACTATTTATAGAGTATTGCACGCAGCATTTTGAAGGTATATATAGACTAATACCTACTGACAAAAACTAAGCCCT
>NW_009260126.1:117945-139903 GCF_000687185.1 Egretta garzetta
GGGAAAGAGAAGAGCTTAACCAAGAGAAGAGGTACTAAAGTTATATAAAAAGGCTTTATTTTTCTTGTTTCTTCATTTAGAAGTGGGAATTCTAATTTTTCATATATATAGCAGGTTTTAGTGAAGAAAGACAGTGAGTAATCAATGTTGGGACAAGAAGAGTGTGGGGTAGAGGTAGAAATGGGAAGATATCCATAACTGGTAGGTTATTTAGACTCCTAAACATATAAACAAGAAACCTAGAAGTGATGTTGCAAAAGAGAAAAGGAAATCTGTGAAAGGATGTAAATCTAGATAAACCAGAACATAGTTCTGTATTCTGTTTTTTTTCCAGCCAGTTCATTAGTCCCATCAAAGTAGTATCTGGGTATCCTACATGTGTATTTAAGTAAATATATTTCTCTGCATCATCCTGTTCTTTGTTCTGTACCAGTCTGCCTCTCCAGACTGTCATCTCACTTTTGTAATTTTGGAGACAGGCTTATTTTCATTATTTGCTGTTTTATTGACCTAAGTGTTTACTGATGCACAAAAAAAGAGTAAATTTTATATTTATAATTAAACAATACTATTTAGATAGATTAAAGTGACATGTAAACAGGGAAAGCATTATAAAAAACCTGAGCAAAACCAACTTTACAATACCGCTAGCAGGGACACTCCTCCCGTCATAAATAGCAAGATTTCTCCTATGAAATACTGAAAAAAATCTCAACTCTATTCATCCTCTCTAAGCTGCCAACATGCAACTGGAAATAAGCTGATCTATGTTTCACAGCAAAACAGTGTGGATGTCTAGAACTTGTGTTAAAATACAGGAGTCAGGCATTTTATCTGGGCCAAAACCAAAGTAGGGTTTACAGTGCCATAGCATTCACCATTCCTAGAAAAAAACTGTCCCCAGAAAATATGATGCATCTGCATTATATGAATGATGCTTCCATGATGGAAATCACAGTGACAATTCAGCTTGTAAAGCTCTTTGTAAGAGTTTAATGATTATAACTAAAACTAAACTCTTAATATATTAAGTAGTAACTTCAACTTATTGGTACTGAAAGACTGGTTTGTCAAGTACAGTCATCTCAAAAAACCTAAAATCTGGAGTTGTTTTTAATTAACTGGAGATGCTCTTTAAGACTTGTGGGAAATTGAAATAATCTATTCTGAAGATCATTTTACAGAAGGAGTTGCTTGCTTTTAAATAGAAAGGCCTATTTATGGAGTGACTATTTTCTGCTAAATTCCTTCTGCACTGTATCAAATGAGGGAGCAGACTGTGTTTATAGTATTGACACTGTGAAAAGAACACAGTGGTGTAAGCGGCAGATGGTGCTGATGATTACTTAAAAAATATTTATGGCAATAGCAAAAACAAAGTAGATAATAAGACCTAGTAGCCACCACCAGCCCAAACCCAAAGCAATTATTTTTGCAACCTGCAGGGTAAAGTCTACCTGGAAAGCACGGAGGTTCTTGGCATAGTAAGATTTGTAAGTGGTGAAGAATGAGTTGGGTATTGATTTTGTCTGGTCTCTTAAAGAATTTTAGGTGGTTCTGTTATGAATTAGTTTTTACATCATTCTAGCCGTAGAACCTTGATTCCTTTGTATTCTGAAGAATTTATTTGAAAAGGGCATAAACACTTTAATATGAAGAACATGCAGTATAATTTTAGCAATGTGTCTTCCACAAATCTTGGCAAAAGTGACTTATTGATTTGACAGTAAAAACTGCATACTATAGACCTATCAACTGGGAAAAAAAAAAAAAAAAGATAAAAAGAAGAGAACAGAGGAGTTAGAGATGGTTGTTTTACAACTTTATCACTGGATTTCCTGCCCTAGAGGGACTCAATAAAATGAGATATATTAATAAAAACTGTTAAATACCATGAACATTTATTTAACAACTAGTTATTCGTTGTTCAAACCAGATCTGTCACTGTTCCTCCAGAGTAGCAGAAAAAGCGGGGGGGAGCTTTTGCAGCTTTAATTGCATAGAGAACTGAAAGAACATGTGACAAGGATGTAAAAGTTCTGAACACTGTGAAATATAAGTAAATATAAGTACAGTAGCCTACATCTCCTCCACTGTTCATGGGGGTTGGCTGAGCCATTTTCAGGTTGTATCCAGGTGGCAATTTGACGATTTCCTCTCCCCACTCATCATGGGGAATAGAGAGGCAATGATGGATGCTCATGTTCCTAAGCTTCTGGATATGAACAGATGCACTAGAACTCAAATCTTCAAATTGAAGGCTCTAACCTGGAAAGAAACCTCATTTTTTCAACCATACCTGTCTGCTGACCATCAGCCGAAGTACGCAGGAATTACCCTATTTTGTTCCTGACGTCTATCAACTACAATGTTTTGACACTGCAATCATATCTCTTTTCCACCTTTGTTTTGCCAGGCTAAGGCAAATTAGGTCTGCTTTAAACATGTTCTTCAGTCTTCTGAGCACCTTTGTAGCACTGTCCCAGTTTCAGCTTCAGTTCAGCTTTTTTTTACCTTGCATGGCCAGGTTGTACTCGGAGTGCTATGTGAAGTCCCATCTGGCCTTGCCCAGTGGCACTAACACTTCTTTTCTGCATCCCATTTAACTTTTCCTTTTTTTAAATTATTCCTTCCCCGCACCCCGCTTCCAACTCAGTCATTCTGTGGCCAACTTCTTAGATCCCTGCCTTTCTTCTCTTCCTCAAACAGTGAATTTCTAGTGTATAAGTTTCTGCTTGTTCCCAAAATACATAGCTTTGAATTTTGCACTGTTGAATCTGAGTACATTTATATACCTCAAATTTTTGAGGTGATGCATCTCTTTTTGGTTTATATTTTACTCTTCTCTGTATTGGTGATACATACCAATGTTCGTCATGATTGAATTTCAGCAGCATGCTCCTGCTTTTATGCCAGGCTCTTTAATAAAAATACTAAAAAAGACTGGTCAAAACATTGATTTTGTTGCCATGCTATACCTTCAGCAGCCACCACCTTCCTCTTCAAAACTACTCTTTGTTTTCTCTCCTTCATGCAATTGTCCACGCTCTCTAACTCCTGTACTAACCTCTCATCTTGTGTGTCTGTTGATAATTTCCCACAGTATAAGGTACCTTTCAGAAATCCAGATAATCTTCTGCATCTTACCCAGAAAAACTTATTGTGGAAAACTATCGAGTTGTTCTGGCATGGTCTTTGATGAAAAGTTGATGTATTTTGACCCATTTTCCATCTACCTGCCTTTAATTATTCTTTCTTGCCAAGTATCATATAGCAGAGTCTGATTAGTAGATCAGTAAAGAACCAAATATTTTTTTTCTTTCTTGAATCTAGCCAATTTTTAGTATGAAATAAACAGCACTTATTGTTCTCAATTTGTATGCCACTGCATTTGACATGACAGATTATTAAATTTCCCTGTTACGAGCCTTTGTTTTCTTGTATTCTTACAGAACTAGTGTTCTGATTACCCTAATGTCAAATGCATAAAACTTCCGTTGTTTCTATTTCCATATCCTCATTCCATTATCCATGTTGATGGTACTTTCTTTGATAAATATTATCTCCCTCCTTGAAAACCATCAAATAATTCACTCCTGGGACAGTATCTAGAAAATACTTGATCTCTGCCTCATTCTTTCTACATAATGACTCTTCTTTTTCTTGGTCTCTTATTTATTTATACAGTGAAAATCTTCAGATGCTTGTTTTAATAAACCTTTGCAAGGTCTAACTCAACTTTTGGCAATTCTTATTTCACTCTTACATTTCTTTACCTCTGAAACACAGCCTCCTTTGTTCCTTGATGCTTTTTATCCATTTTCATAGGGTTTCTGAATTTAAAAATGTGCATAGCTTCCTTCCTTGAGAAGGTCATTGGCTTCCATATAGCATAGTTATAACATATTTGTTGGAAGTCAGGGAAGAGTCAAGAATTTTTCTTGATGAATGTACTGCAGGTCAGTAGTAACTTTGCACAGTGTGCTTTTCTGTTGATGTAGAAAGGGAAAAATTTCTAGCAGTGATTTGTCCCTTGGAGGGTCTGGGAAAGACTTGTGGTAGCCAGGAACTTGTGCTCCCTACCTTGACAAATGGCAGGCACAGCCTCAGGATCCCACAATGGGTTCCATGTGGAGGGGTGGGGAACTCCTTAATATTTTGGCCCCTTTCCATTCACAGCTCTAATTTCCTCACCATAATCACTTCCTCTAAACAAAATGGTAGTTTACAGAGCTCGGTCTTATTTTCTTTGTTAGGCTGTGAAATCCTGTAGTTGTATTACTGGATGTGATGTTTTTTCTTTTTGCCTGTTCTGTGGTCAGAAGGCCACAGGCTTAGTATGGGTTGGAGAGTTTGGAGAGTAAAATTGATAGGATGTACAAAGGAAAGTAATTAATGAATAGGAAGAAGAAAATGTTCTGTAAAGTTAGGTCTTCAAATTTGATTGTCTCCTGGGCAGACCCTTAGGCACTCTGCAAGGCTAAGCTTTCCACAGTTGAAAGAAATTGTAGAGTGCTTTTCTTCTTTTAATGTGAACTATACAGATGTCAAAAAAAGGAAAGAAAAAGGAGGCAAAAAAATCCCAAACCCAGAAAAGCCACAAAGGCAACTAACAAACATGTGAAGTTCTCACTTGAGAATTTTGCTGAGAGAGGTTATATAATACTTACATCATTTTTAATAGCAATCTCATGGGAAGAAAAATCACTGATATGATTTATTTCACACAAATGGAACCACTGGTGATCAGATAATGCTGTTAGGCAGTGTTTTGTTTGTCTTGATATTGACACAAAGACCTAGTGTTTCTTACACAGAAAATATGCAGTAATAGGGCCTGTCTTGTCTGCATTCAGCCCATATGAATGCACAGCTTCACCTTAATAGAGCATCTTATTTGGCCATGTTCCTCCTGAAAACCAAGCAGATTATTTCATTTTGTACTGGTAAACTTTGAGGATTCAACAGATGTCTAGTTATAGTTGCAAAATTAGGTAAAGTGAACAAATCCCTGTGCAAGTGACACACTGGATGATGTGTCCTTCCTATCTGAAATTGGTGGTCTGGTTTTATAGTCAGTCAACACATACTAGGTGGAGCAGATGGCTTACAGTTAAATTAGAACCGTAAACCTTTCAAAGATAAAGTTATATATGATTTAAATCTTTCAGCAGGGGTCCCATCACCTATTTCTCCTTCATCTAACTTTGAATTGCTTGAAAACCTTTTTTTTTTTTTTTTCCTATCAACAGAAGTCAAATCTGTTCAAACCTACCACTAGAAAGAGTTACATTGAGACCTGTCCTGATTCTTAGTCAAACCATCATGGAAAGTTTCATTCACCACTGGGACAATGCAATTGCCCATAATCTACCTTCTCACATTTATTTTATCACACTTTTGGGTTAAGATGCTTCCACTGTCTATTTTTGGGATAAAGCGATACAAAATTATAGAGAGACCAATCAGATTTATCATTCTGTGGCATTTGATGGCATCCTTCTGTTTATTTACAGAACCATTAAAGACTTATTGAGTCACTAGACTACAGAGAAAATAAATTGAGTTATCATCCATAGTTAAATTCAGTCCTTGCATCTGCTGTCTTTTCAGCCTGTATGGTGTTTTCTGAAATTACACTGGCTTACAGACCCAGGCTTTAGCAATACATTTACTTCACAGCCTTTTTTATGCCATTTCAAGTGAATTTCTAATGCATGAGCAATTTGTGGTTCAGGAAAATGTTGACAGAAGGATGTCAGGACTTTCTGTTGTTAGCAGTTTAAAAGCATGATAGGGACAGTTCTTGCTTAAAAGTAGCTCTTAAAAGCTTGGAGCTGCTCAATTTCTAAAATCGTTTGATCCAACCCCTTTCAATCAATATTGTGCAACTACTGTAAGAGGCTAGGTTTAAAGCTTATGGACACAAATAAATTAATATTGCTATCATTATTATTATTAAGTAAAAGACTTTTAAGATGAAGGATAGGAGATTAACTACTTTCTGTGTTCTATATATTCAGTTACTATTGTAAGTACAAAGTAAAAGTCTAGGGTTTAAAGTTCAAAACTTTCTGTTAATAAAATTGAATAGCAGACTGAGGAAATACATCTTAATGGGATACTTTCTTCCTTGTAATAAGAGTGAGTTTGTAGCAGTGAACTCAGTTGTTGCCTGCATCCTTTATGGTTGTGGATTAACCATCCTGTAACTATGAAATCACTAGAAATGTCCTTCTGAAGGAGCTAGTTTGGATCCAGGAAAAATATTAACTCAAACCACCCACAGATGGCTGAGAGCTCAGGATTGATGTTAATTAGCTCACGGTTGTTAGGGAGGTTGCTTGTTATGGCATCTTGCTGTACTGTGACAACTTCTCAACTTCTCTTATTTCTGTGCCTTGGATAGTTCTGCTTCATAATTCTGGAACTGAGAGGTATAGGGGATATAGTTCAGAGACATCTATGTGTCAGCTTATGTCCTGTAGGAATATAGTAGCTCCAGGTAAGTATTGTCTGCACAAGACCAGGGCTGAGATCTGCATCTCTGCACTATCCTTTTAGCAGCTACGTATGGCACTGTGCCTGCACGTACAACCAGCTGAACAGTGCATCCAAATGACTAAGTCTTTGTGGAACATGATGGTGAAGGGTGTAGAAACCAGCAAATTCTGGGTTTTGGAATGAGTTTGAGCCTAGCAAGGCTTTCAGAACTCATACATCCTGGTGAGTCATACCTGACTGCAGAGCTGCTCGAGAATTTCTGAAGGGTGCACCACTATACATTCTATGGTACTTGCACTAGATGGGCTTCTTTGGTATCAGGGCTATTCCTGCCCACAATTACCCAGCTTTTAAAAAAAACCCAGAAAGTTGGAAGGTGATTCTTTCTGATCTTCCTTACAAAATACAGCAAACACAAAGGTCTGTGGAAATAACAAGAAGGGATAAGTTTAGGCATACACAATTAGCAGGTCCATGAAATGAAAACAGGCTGTTTAAAAGATTGGGTTTTTTTTAAAAAAATCCAAACAGAAATCCAAGGATCAGTTGTATACATAATAAATGAAGATAAGGAGAATATAAAATGAAATGGAAGCTATGTTTCTGTAAATATTATTGGCCTTGGCAGGTAAGTCACACAGCAAAATGCGTATATTTTTTTGTACTGGAGATGAGCTCGAAAATGAGCACTAGTTGTTGAACTGCAATAATGGAAAAATAGCAGGCAAAATAATCCATCCAAAAGAGGAACTTCCTAAACTAGTCCCTGTATGTGAATCACTTTTAAAAGATTAGGTTTCTAAAAAGGGATTATTTCTATAATTCTTGGATCTGAAAAATGTTAATATTAAGTGAATTTTCCAAGTTGCTAAGCATGAAGTGTGAATCTGAACAGTAGCAGAAAACGACCACTCTTATCACTTTAAGTGTTTCATTTCAATAAAGTTGTCTTAAGTGCTCAAAACATGCTAGGGTGTAAATGAAAGATTACAAAGAAAATTACAATGGCAAACTATATTTAGGGTTGAAAGTGACTCAATGTGACACAGTCATGGAAAGTTTAGAATGACAGTGTATCTACCCTTCTCACCTATTCTGTGCTTCATCCCTACTATTTTTATATATATTTATTACTTATAATTCAGGATTCAATGATACACTCTTGAGTATCTTCTGTGGAGCAGTCTGTGTCTTTAGCTTGCTTTGAATGCAGCTGTCGGTAAGTGGGAGTTAAAATATCTCTAGTGCCTTGCCACAGGGCAAACCCAGTAAGGCAGTGTGGATTTCGGTGATCAAAGGGTAACCTTCCTTATCCTTGTCCTCTGAGAGTGATATACCAGCATGATACCTATAACTGCAGTTCAAGGCTTCAGACTTGTCCCTAGTAGCATCATTCAGGGCACTTTTCCAGGTACATAACTGCTTCAGGCTTGTGCTGTTTCTCCCCCTCAATCCTTCCCCTCCCCATGTATTTGTAGCTTTATCTGCCTCTCACTCCTTTAGTTCAAATTCACACAACAGGGGGGTCAGCTTGCTCTGTAATGAAAAGGTTTCACTGACTAGAGGTAAGCATGGGAGTTTTAGGTGGCTGATTGTAGTTAATCATACCACAAAGGAAGAGAAGACCTGCTGGGACTTGCACCTACTGGAACTTGTATCCAAAGTAGACATTAGTCCTTGCTCTGTTGCTGGATCCCCATGTGTTTGTGGATGGGTGCTCTTTCTCTGTGCTCTCTGTAAAATGGGAATACTACTTCGTGAGGATGTGGGAATAAATGAATTAATGTTTGAGATGTTCTCAGATACATTGTTGTAGTGCAATAGAAAAAATATAAACAAACATTCATAGCATGGTTTAGTGCATTCATTAATTTCCAGATCCCTGCATTGCCTCAGTGGGAAAGTTTAAGTCAAAGATAGAGTTAAGAACTCTTCTTCAGTATTTGTTGATGAATTTTCAGATCAGTATCTCAATATATAATATACTCTGTTTTGTTTTGCTTTTTTTTCCAGGAAAGTGCAGATTAATCCATTATTCTTCCTGTAGATAAATTATTCCTGTCAAATATACTTATGCAGGAAACTTTGTCCACAATAGAGAAACACTGATTAGTCATCATGAGGGAAAAATAGATAAAGAATCTTAGATAGCACATTGCAGCTGAGTACACAATGAAGTTTTCTGTAGAGGTATTTTAGTTACCTGAAAATGTATCAATATGCAAAAAGCATAACAAGCCACACTACAAACTATTAGAGCATAGCACATTACATTAAAGAATAGACCGTGTCTTTTCCTGGGGAAGCAGCAAAGGAATGTTGGCCATAAAGTGCAAAATGATCTAAGTATAAATGCGAATTTCAGATGGAATTTTCTTTCTGGAGATTGTAATAATTACTGGGGATTGTAATAATTAAATTGTAAATACCAACTATTGAGGAAGTGACCTTTGATTAAATTCTATTTGCATTTGTATATGGAGAGGATGAAAATAATGGGGTTTTATTTAAAACAGCAAACCGTGGCTGGCAGCACAGTGAGCCACATCCTGAGCTGCATCAGAGGATTGTTCTGACGGGCATAGGAGAAGCTACTGACATGTAGCTTTATATGGTCCATTAGACTGAAATTAAAATATATCCTTTAATTATTGTTTTCTGATTATTTGAGAATATTTCCTTAGAAAAATATTTAGAATAGAAAATGTTCTAATTTATGTGAAAGAGTGCATTAAAATCAGTTACTCATCCACCTAAGAAATATTATAAGCTACCCGTCAGCTTCAGCTCAGAACAGAATTTGAAGAATGGCCCAAAAGAGGCATCAAATTTCTTCTACGTGTAAAGAGCTTGGTAGTGCAAGATACTGACTGTGACAAATGCAGCTAGGTATAAATTACCACCCTTTCTTCTTGCAGCTACTGGAGCTCGAGGTCCCACTTCCCTCCACTAAAATGCATACCGTTCCACCTTGGTTTGTACCGGAGGAAATCTGGAATGCCATTACAGAACACTCTGCAAACTCCCATTATTTTCAGTAGGAGTGATGCCAAGCTCCTTTCAATGTTGATTACAGAATCATAAAAAAAATAAGGCTGGAAAGGACTTTTAGAGATCATTAGTCCCATCTCCCCTCTTCAAGGCAATATCAGCTGCATGTAAACAAATCCTGGCAGATGTTTGTCTAACCTGTTCATAAAAGCATACAAAAATGGAGTTTCTGCTTCTTACCTAGGAAATTCTTTTGCTACCTGTTTTTGCATTGCTGTGCTAACTGTTGAAAAGTTTTTCCTAATGGTTAACCTGAATTTTCTCTGCTATGGTTTAAGCCCATTACTTTTTATCATGCCCCAAATGAGCATGGAAAAAAGATTATTTCTTTCCTTCCTCTTCTCTACAGTCTTTTATATATTTATGTTTCCCCTCTATCACCTTTCTCTATATCAAAATAATCCCAGTTCCTCCAAGCTGGTCAAGGTCATGTTTTCTAGACCTGATTGTTTTGTATTAATCCTCTATATTATGCCTATGCAAAGACAGGTACCGCAGGGCTGTAGAATACTGAGGACTGAAGGGGGAAGTGGAGTGTTTTAAAATGAAGTCTTCCTAAAATGATGCCAGGCATTCAATAGCATTTTTGCAAGTACATCAGCTTATCTTTCAGTCTCTTCTTCACATGCGCAACTTCCATCCTCCTTATGTTGTTAATTATTGGTGTCTGATAGAGCTGAAATTATTTGCTGAAAGGCTGTCATACCTAAAATGAGAGGTATGTGATACGTGACATTGTAATTCTGAACTTGGGCAATATGCAGGATCTGTAGAGCAACAGGAAAACTAAGGCTGTGTTTGATTTAGATTTTCTACTTCCCAAATCTTAATTTTACTAAGTGACTTGTCACTGAAACCAGAAAGCTTACTCCACACTTCTTTCTAAGTTTGGCTATTTTTAGGATTTCCTGCAGAGATCTTGGCCCTGGGCTTTAATTCCTTCTTCCCACAAACATGCCCATCTCTTTCCATACACAGTGGAGTCAATGATTCACGTCTGGTACAGTCAGCCAGCAGGGATCAGCTATTTTTTCCTGCAGGGTTATGGTTCTTTGTAGCAAGGTGCAATGAACACTACATTTAATGAAGAGGAATTTGTCTTAGGAAGTGTGACTTGGATCCCACCAGAAGTGGTGGATGCCAGTTTAGGATCTATGATGTGCATTTTCCTTATAAGGATGTATAATTCATTCACAAGGAAATTTGTAAATTATTCAGGTAATCCTTACCTGTGGGATAAATATTGTCTCCATCTATAGTCTCACATATTGTCTCATATATAGCTGTGCAATCTGGTAATCTATTCCATCAGTATTGTGCTAAGAAACTGTAATAAACTTTCACCAGTTGTTGTTAGGTGACTAGAGCTTTATTCAAGTGACGTTTTCCTGCTATTATGCTTCAGTGATGAAGTGATTTTTCTCCATTTATCAAAAGTAGTGATATGAAAAGAGATTTTTAGAAAGCACCATTCTCCTGCATCTTCTTGTCATAAATTATTGGGGTTTTTCTTCAATGGTAGGTACATGAAAATATTTTGGATAGTCAAATTGACAATCAGAAACCATGTCAAGTGTTTAAGGCTCAGGTTTTGCATTAGATTTAGAATTTAGTTTTGCCCACTTCAGCACAAGTAATTTTTCTACCCTTATGGGAGGCCACTTTGCACTTCTTCCCTGCTGTGACAGTCCCTATGAAAAATTCAAGACATTGAATTTTATATCCCAAACAAGACAAATCCCTACAGTGGACTAGAATGTGAACAATGTAATAACCAACAACTGTGACCACAACAATAATCGGTCCCACTTGGACAGTATAGCCCAACTATCACAGAGAGTTTACACCAGCCAACCACAGACGATATCCTGACACTGTGCTACACAAAGCTCAAGGAAGATCCAGCACCCTTCTTCATATTAGAGTAATTACACTGTCAAATCCTTACTCAGCAGCTCCAGGGGATGCTGAACAGCCATTCCCCATTCTCTAATCCCTCATTAGATCCTATCCAAAATGTTCAGAGATGGAAATGCTAGAAAACCTAATCTGGAGTGCCTGACATTTCTACACAAAGCCTGTGGCTGCCACTTATCCATCAAACTGGAAACTGATAAAAAGACAACGAATTTCTAGAAGGTGCAGTCAACATAAAATAATTCACCTGAGCAAGTGCCCAGCTCTGTATCATCATATTCCATGAACTCTATGCTTTTAGATTCTCAAATGTACCAAATGCATCTATTTCGATAGATACATACAGGTGCAACTAAACAAACACAGTGCAGCAGAATGAATTTACAATCCATGAAGGACAGAAATTCCCAGCAACCAGTAAAATAATATATTTTACAAAATTCTAATTCTTAGTTCTGAATTATATTAATGTGAGTCTATCCAAATGAGAAGGGTAGGTCCTTTATCAAAACAAAGGTTCCACTGAATGAAAGATACCTAGCTACCTGAAAATTGCAAAATAAGTTCCCAAGCTCATCTTCTAAACATATTTTATGGATATACTTGTATATGTTTTTTCTAACCTATTTCAGGTGTTCTAGTACAAGTTGATGTCCCTTCAACCATATCTCTATAATTGACTAAGGGACAGAACATAATTATAATCACAGTAAAATTTTTATTTATTTACACATTCACCAATAGTACAAAAATAGTATAAATGAAACTTTGCCTTCACGCTGCTAATAAACTAACAAACCAATTACATTTAAAAAGATTAATTTCAATCAAAAGATCTATGCTCACACAGTGCAGTCTGTGTGGACAGAGATAAAGTGTGCAAATATACCATATACTGAGATAAATTATTACCTTTCTATTTCAGAAATGCTGCTGCAACCACCTTAATATCTGTAGATACATCTCCAGAACTGTTTCAACATGGGGAATTGCATGACCATAATGGTATCAGTGCCATTAAAATATTTTGGGTTTTTGAATAAAACACCCTTAGAAAAGTACCAAGAAACTCCACAAAACAAGCAATTTCTGTAAACACTTAAATTCACCAGCTTATATGTTCCTCTTGATGTTTGTTCCATGTTTTTACTACATCCATTTTTGTGCAGTACCTGGTCTGACTTCTTTAGGTTGCATTGCATTGCTTGGGTGCTTTTGATAAAGTGCTTGTTACATTCTCCTCTTCGAATTTCCCTACCTAATCACAATAGCTACTGTATGCATTTTCTTCTCCTTTTGAAAAGCAAAGTTAAGAGACTTTTCTTCCCCAAATTATTTTTGTTTTGATATCAAATTGCATGCTTGAATTTTAATGCTGCATTTTTTGCTCTGGGAGCTGAAACTTTTGTTTATTCAGCTGAGTGCTGGCAGCACTGGTGCAGTTTTCCCAGCAGGGCTCCCCGATGTGCCTGGTCCCTTACTTTGAAGGAAGCTGTTTCCACTTGCTCCTTAATGCTCCTAGAGAAATTGCCAGCAAATATGGAGGTTAGGAAGGGCTACTGAGGTTCTTGTAATATTTCTAGTAGAATGAAATGAAAAAAATGCCACATCCACGTCAGAGAGAGTACCAAATAATAATCAGATCACCTGTACGTGAAGAGGAGGACCACATCTGAGCATTTAACCTGCTTTATTTGCAAGATTGAACTAAGCCTAACTTGAAGTTATGAGCTCTTGACTGTTGGTTGGGAGTTTTTGGTATTATTTATATCATTTGGATTGGAACAGAAGAGGCCCATTGAAAAGTCAGTACTGACTAAAAACCCCACCTTCAAATCAGTAGTTCTAAGCACTCTCCAAAGTATAGGGAAGAGAATGGAATATTGATTTCTCAAGAAATCATATATTAGAAAATGAAACAGCCTGGAAAAAGGTGGGGTGAGGTACCTCATTGGCAATGCTTCATGAAGTGCATTCTGATCTTCTTTGCTTTTGGATGCCACTTATACCACAAATCTACCACTCTCTAATTGGAATGGTGTTCTGCCAGAGCTTGAAAAGGAAATATTTTTTTTCTGTTCAAAACATTTTCAGCATTTCAAGCCAAACAATTTATGTAGAGGAATAGATCTCTGTTTAAAGAAATAGGAGCAGACTACTCGTTATTGCATCTGGAATCTTACTTGAACATGTTCTTTGTTTTGGAAGCAAGGCTATGAATTATGCTCATTTTATGACCTGACCAGTCACAAATTAAAGAGCTGGCTGATTTTGTCTCCATAGTTATGTGCCTTTCTTGTAAACTCTGAGTATGTTGTAATACCGTTTTCTTGTCCCAGACTGGTAAGGTTGAAATAGAAAGAAATGAACTTGATTGAAGTTACAGGTCTGCTTGTAGTTTGTTTCATTCTAGATACAGTTTAAACCAATTTTATTTCCCATTAGTGAAGAAGGAAAAAAAAGCATCCAGTCATATATACACTGACTCCACAAAGACAGACAGATATGCTACAGTTCGATTTCCTGGATCTCTCCCCGACTAAATGGGAAGGCATTGTTAGACAAGGCTGTAAAGTTAAATACCCCATTTGTAAGCTGAAATGCCAACATGGGATCAAATTGTTACAGTAGACAGCTTTTTTAACCATGATGTTGTGCATGGGTGTAGTAACGCGGTAAAAAGTTGTAGTTTGCTTTTTTTTTTTTTTCAAATTGAATGTGATCTTTGTTTTGAAAAATATTTAATTGGGAAGAGAATTCTGACACTGTCCTGCACTTACAAATATCTTTAAAGCTAATGCCTTCTCTTTTTTATGAACAACAAAAAACAGAAGCAGAAATTGAAAATAAAGTCAACCTTAGCAACACATACCACTCTTTCATGAGCAACTTTAGTTGTTCATTGTCTGCATAAGATATTCTGACTCCTCCCAGACTTTTAGGACACTTCAAGGTGTGATTATGGAAAGTAACATTCGAGAGATTGAGCAAGTTATGACATATTTCTTGGAAACGACAAGAAAATTACAACTACGCTGAGGAAGTAGATGTTACTGCAAGTAAACATCTCTATAGGTGTGGGAAAATGCTTTGTTTGTGGAAGCGGTTATTTTTATTATTTTAACAGAAGAGAAAAGAATCTTACATTATTATTTGGTATTAGTAAGTTAGCTCTTCTTTTCACATATTCAACTTTCTTTTACACATACCTGCATATACATTTTTTGGAGAACATGATAGAAAGTATGGCTCCATAAGGTAAATGATTTCTTTTTTGCGTGAACTTGGATAATCAAAAAATGAGTTATGATGTTTTAAGTGCTCTTAAGCAGATATTCTAGAAATTATTTCTATAGCATAGTGCCATTCCTTCTATGCATTTTGCTTAAAAAAACCCCAAACAACCACAAACAAACAGATAACCTATAGTATTTTAGAATGTTGAGACAACTGAGTGTATTTTTAAATGTGTATGCATGTTCATGTGTGTGCATAGGTAAAAAATAGATAAAATTTCATGATTCTTGGTCAGCTCAATCATAACACCCTTGGGAGCCTTCTCTTTAGAAAGGTCAAACCTGAAGAAGGGGTCTTTGTTTAAGGAAGTCTGTGATTTTCCAGTTTTTTCAATTGGTCAATACCATCTCTCCATACAAATTCTACCTCAATGTCATTCAGTGATGTATCACTGTGATGTATTGTTAAATACTGAACCTTGATTATGTAAGTGCTGCAGTACTTAGTTTTGTTCACTACATAAAGGACCATGAAACTTGGCCGTATTTGTTGTTCCGTATTGGGAACATGTGGAACTTCCCAGTATGGAACAAGTTCTATATTGGGAAGGAAAGAAAGAAACACTTTGTGATGTCTTTTAAATAGAAGTTATGTAGAAACAAAGAAGTTGGAGATATGTCATAGTACAATTTGCAATCTTGAGAGAGCTCCTCAGTGGACAGAAATACCTCAGTCCTCTGAACTTTACTGTTTTGAACTAGCTGTGGGAATTACTTCAACTATTGTAAATAACAGGGTTAACTGACTGCTTGTACTCACTTATGCTCAAATTCTGATTCCTTAGACACTAAGTTTGTTTTCTAATATTGTTACTGATTCAGCCATTAGTAACTGTATGTAAGGTTGTCTGTATCTGCAGCTAGCTATTTGAAGCAGATAACAAGTTTAAATGCAATTGCTGTCACACGGGTGCCCATTTTATCAAGTTTATAAACTTGTTTGTGAAGTGCTTGTGTAGTTATGTATGAAACATATATTTAGACAAACTTAGGGCTATCTGCTAAGTTTCCCGGCGCATTGGAATGAAAGATTTTTGCAGAAAAATATGGTTAGTTTCAAAGGCAATTTCTAACACTTCTGTTGTTTACAGCAGACTTTTAAATTTGATCAGGGAAAAAAGCCATGAACTAAAGATGTGCCATTTCTTTGTTCCCTGAATTCAGTCCAGTTTAGTGGCATCATAAACTGTAGAACATCACAGTTTTCTTTCTTTCAGCTGCATTTCATAGGAAAAATTGGCAGCAGGCCAAAATAATAACTGAACTCAAATTTTTTAAAGATTCTGGTTCACATTGCTGCCAGAGCAGCTGTAGCAGCACAGGCTGCACTGTAAAGTATTTGAGCTGCTGGAGCAGTGGTGGGGGAAAGAACAGGCAGAGTCAAGCTCTCTGTACAACCATACCTCTCCAGACCTGCCACCGAGCCTTAGCGTTTTGCCCCGTCTGGAGGGTCATAAAAAGATAATTTTCACCCACAGGACTATTGCTGACCATTCATATATTTGGTCCTGAACATAAAGTTGAAGAGTTGTGTGATGCAGCTGATGGGTCCAGTGTCAGGTACTGGGGCTTTGGCTAGAACATTACAATTAAGCTAGCAAACTCTTAAAGCTTTTTCCTTTAAAACCAACAAACAGCAAAAGCCAGAAAAAAATGCTTCAAAAGCTGTTTTAAAGGGAAATCATTGAAACTGGAAATCCAGGTTCTTAGAAATAATGGTTTGCTGGATTTGGCTGTGCAGCCATTATGCAGTTCCCCTGGGGGAGCATGTTGTGGTACAGCCTTCCGTAACAGAATATCTTTGTACGTTTCTGCAGAACACCTGCAACATTCACTGCATAGGTTGGACATAAGAAAGGACAAAATTATGTTTGTACAAACAGCTGCAATGATTGCATGCTTGGTATTGCCACTTAGGTATGTTTTAACATATTCTTCTGAGTGTGGGTGCTGTTGGCTGCACACGTACTTGCAAGGGTGGGGGTACCTATGTGTTGCATACATGTGCACCTGGAATTGAGGAAATGAGGAGTTTTTTGTTGCTGCACAAAAAGAGCTATCAGTTTCTCAGAAGAAGGGTGCTGTACAGTCAGCTTAAACTTTTTAGTGCTCTAGATGTATGATTTTAAGCCCTGGGTAAAAGCCGACTGAATATGTCATAGAGATGATTTGTCTTTAGATGATAGCAGCATCTCTCATAAAGCACTCCACTCAGTCTATGGAATGGTATTAATAGTGAATGTGGAGAATGCTCTTTTCCAGTAGCTTGAGGTGTACTTATATGAAGCTAGCTGGTGAGTGACATGGTAAATAAAATCCAGAGAAAAAATGATATACAGTTAAAGATGTATTTTAGTGACAGGCAATGCAGCAGCAAAGGCAAACAGCAATAGAGCCTTGCAGTAGGCACACAAAAATAAGAAGAAAGAAGAAACAAATGCCTTCTAGAATTAATGGTCCCTTGAATGTTTTATCTGTTATCCCAAATTAGACTAGGGAAGATCTATTTAACAGAAAAAAAAAAAAAATCTAGTTCATCTCTTACTAAATCTTGTCTATTTCCCTCAGTACCCACACTTAGGAAATGCATGTGAGGGACAGAATTGTTCCATTTGGAGAAAAAGTATCGTGCACAAATTGACTGTGTGTAGGTCTGCATTGATACAACTTTATTGTACCATATAGATAGCTTAAACCACATTTTTTCCATATCCTTCTGACACTAATTCTAGCACCAGAATCACATTAGTCCCAATAGTGGATCTCCTTTCCTGACAGTAGATTTCTCAGCAAATGAAAAATTATCCAGTCATTTCTCTCTAATTATGTGTGTCTCTAAATACCTAATTGTCATTGGGAACAAATTGCATGCTACAAAGATAATATTATGGAGAATTGTTAATCTGTTAAGACGCTGCTTTTGAGTTCTGAGCAGTTGATGCAGCTGTTAAAACAATTTTTGCCGCCTGGACGTATCATTCTCATTTTGTTGTAAAATTAAGAAGCAACTGATGAGAAGCCAGAGTACTAGACTTAGCTACTTCAGGCATTCTGCATGTCAGATAAAGAAATGTATCTATACTATCATACTCTACTCTTTTCCATGCTTTAAACTACTTTGACACTCACCTTTCTTAGAAGGTGAGTCTGTGGCAGCAACAAATATTACAATATTAAAATATTAAATTTTCTTTCCAGGTTATTTGGTTTGTTAATAGCTTGTTTTGCATTGTCCACCTATATGTGACAACATAGAATAACACAGTCGATTGATGGAGCTTTCTTGCCAAATACTATCTGCATAGAAATTGCATGCTCCTGTAGAATACTTTATAATTGTGCTTAGGTAGCTTAACTGTAATTAATGTGTAATGTGCACTTTGGCTAGAAAAGAGAAATTACCAGGTACATACCTCATGATTATTTCAGCATGCACTGCACAGTTGTGTTTTGTGGTCATAGTATTGCAGGCTGCTGAACATCCTCATTAAAGTTCATTGCTGCTGAGTATCTCTGGAACCTCCTGGATGAGGTCCTGAATCCCTGAGGGGCACATAGTGACTATACGTGAAGCATAATTTACAGCTGATGCCTGCATACAATTAATACCACTGCTCGTTAATGATATCATCAAAAATTCTTCAGCTCAGGGACATTCCTGATCACTACAGTTCTAAAACTTTATTTGTGGTAAACCATCCTTTTTTTAGCTGAACGTATGCATTTCCTTATACGCTTTTTTTTACATATCAATTCTTTAGGCTAAAAGATTTTGAGAACACATGCATGAACTAGAGTGATTTCAGTATTAGAAGTAAACACAGCCGTACGCACTTTATCTATTTGTATTGATCTGCTAATATGAAACCCAGAAAATGATGGACTGGTAATAAGTTGAGAGTTCAGTTCTAATTAGGAGTCGTCATGCTGCCACCTCTTCTATGTAATCAAATCAGCAAAATACTGACAATATGAAAGAGAGGTGCTTGAAGAAATCTAAGTTAGTGAGACCCATTAATAATCTGATCTCATAGGAAAACAGCTAAAATGTATTCCCTATTTTACTTTCATGAAAAAGTTAATTAAACTAATCAGCACTTTAAGAACCACAAGAGAAATCCTGTCCCAAATTCTGCTCATCTGTATACAGGCAGCCTTGAAAATGGGAATGAGGATATAACCATGCTACAGGCCTTGCCAGAACCTGCAGGCGACCCGTGAGGATAGCTGTGAGCATTGTGAACTTCCCCAGTTGTGTTGGTCAGTCCCAATGGACTTGGATTCTGCCTCCATGGAGTTTCAGAGATGTTACAGGATTCGTCATATGCAGCATTCAGAGATAAACACGTGGCGTTTTGTTTCTTTATTCTTCTGGAATCTCCTCATGGTGGCTTCTTAATCTTTATGTCCCCCCCACATAGTAGAGATTTGACTGGATGACCATGCATGTTCCTTGCACTGTTGTGAGGATCTAGGTAGACTTCGAATCCAACCTAGCCAGAGGTGCACAGAAACCAGCACATGAGCTGGTAAGCAAGGCAGCTGAGAGAGCAGTATTCCAGGCAAGACCGACAGACAGGAGGAGAAAAAAAAAAAAAAGGTTTAGTTTAAAACTGCCACAAGAGGTAGCTTAAAGTAAAGGTCCCAGACTTTGCACAGAACAGCTGAGGAGCTCTCACAGATTCTGTTTCCCCATCTCTTCTGTGAATGAGGTATGGGCCAAGGCATGGTAACACACACCAGACGGCAGCAATGCCTCAAACCAGTGGAGGTGTGAGTGAACATCTTGCATCCAAGTTGGCTTCAAGGGAGCTGGTTTCAAACTCCCAACTTTTTCTGGTAAAAGAGAGAAACGGAGATTCCAAGTCTGCTTACTTTAGAAGAGCCAAGACATGGGAAGCGGAGCCCCAGTACCTAAAGAGCGCAGTGCAACAGCTTGACAAGTTTTATTCAGGAAAGAGACTATTTAGCTAAAAGGCACAACTGTGAGCTAGAGGGAAAAGCAAGAGGAACATGAAGGAAGGCTATTTTGCATTGATGACCAAATGCACCAGTATAATTTAGTTTTGGTGGAATCTGATTCCTCCATGTTGTAGTGTCTGCGAGGCAGTGTCTGTATCCGGCGCTCCAGCTGGGTTATTTGTGAGAATGTTTGCTTGTTTGTATTATTCTAGTGCTGGGAAGCCCCAAACATGGGTCAAACCTGCATTGTTTTAGGCATTAGATGAACTCAGAACACAAAGGCAGTTCCTCTGCCATAGAGTTCATAATCTAAGTATGAAACGAGACAACAGATGGGGCTAGACAGACGGGGGAGCATAAGGAAGCAATGTGACAGCACTGGTCAGCCAAAAAATCAGTATTCAAAGGAGAGCAGCAGGCCAGCTATGGGTTTTCTATAAGCAACGTATCAAAGACAGGATCCGAAATGAGATAATTAAGACAGCTTTGCAGATGACTGTAGGGAACTCCTTCTAAGAATTAGGCAGCTTGATGGGTAAAGGCTTTGGGAGTTAAGCCAAACATCTCGGGTTTTAGGGCATAGAACGTAGGAAACCAGTAGAAAGCACCTATAGTGGCAATATAACCAAAATTTTTTGATAAGTACATTGTTTTTTGCAGCAGTATTCTGCATAGGTAGGAGTGAACTAAAACTACCTGCCTTTGATGTACTTTGTAAGTGTGGAGCCACCCTCTGAAGAATGCTCCTTCTCCTCCTCATTTAAGGATTTCTCCCCCATCGTATCAGCAGACACTTCTTGGCCATGAAGAGTTTGATGAGATTCACTTCTGAGCACATTAAATCCTTTGTTTGGCCAAGAAGGTTGCAAAATACTTCTGTACTCCCAGAATTCAAAGGCTACTGGAACAAAAGCCTGGATTTGGAAGTCAAATAAATTTCTTTTCTCAAGCAGAACAGGGAAATAATCACAAGACCATGTTTGATCGTACTGGACAGTGGGTAAACAACTTGACAGCAATTTCATCGTATGGTTACATCAGCTATTATTTTATATGCCAGTTGTATTTGGCAAATTACAATTTCTCTTTGAAAATGATCTTTGGAAAATAATACATGACATTTTAAAGAGCCATGATCCATATATGTAAACCAATAAATGCAAGATAACTGCATACAGCTAGATGGCATTAACTGAGTTATAAGAGCCTTTACTCTGAGCTCTCCCACTTTAGTATTTCTGTATCCCATTGCTATATTAATGAAGTTCTCAGTATTTAAAACGGCAATTGCTTGCAAAAATATATTATAAGCTTTATGTTTGCTTTCAGTTTCCATGTTGTACATAGGGAAGATAAGAGCACTGAGTATCTCTTAACAAAATGAAATCCCTCCATATGGCACCCTTCTCCCATTAAGATGTATAATATGAACCCAAAAAGCATCTTTTAAAATAGTTTTATAGCTGAAATGGGATTTTAGTTTAGCTAATTTGTGAATTGCCTGAAGCAAGAATTGTCTTTAATGCTGTCTGTATAAGGCTGCTTTTGCAGCTGTTCTTAACCAATTCTATATCAAAATAACCAGGAGCTGTCTCACTTACATTCATCTAGAAGTTAGGTTTCTCATCTAAGTTAATCTAAGTTTCCTCAATAGTCAACAGAAATAATGAAGCACTTGGAGAGGATGTCTTGCCCTGTTCCATTGCATGCACTTAAAATAAAATTGTCTTTTAAATATCATTCTTCAGGTGGTCCTGCTCCTATGATGTCTACAGAGGGAGTGTAGATGATTAGCTTAGTCCAGTCACCTCAATCTAGGCAGCTGAAGTTGGATGAAGCTGAGCTGAACTGTCTTTTATTTCAGCCTATGAAATGTAGTATGGAGATGCAGCTAGAAGACATATCTTTGATCAGCAAGAATGGGAAGAATTTAACAAGAGACTGTGTAGAGCCAGGGTAGAATACTTTTATTAGTTAACCTGGGTGTCATACAGCTAAAAGGATGGCCTGTCTTAGTAGTGGCTTCTAGTTTTAACAGTAAATCACCTTGAGAAGCTCTAATGTTTGAGGTAATGTAAGAATAATGCCATATATTGAGTGCTATGTAAATAGAATCATAGAATCATAGAATCACTTTGGTTGGAAAAGATCTTTGAGATCATTGAGTCCAACCTTTAACCTAACCCTGCCATCCCACCACTAAACCATGTCCCTAAGCACCTCATCTA
>NW_009260126.1:140074-183811 GCF_000687185.1 Egretta garzetta
TTCTTGTAGTGAGGGGCCCAAAACTGAACACAGGATTCAAGGTGCGGCCTCACCAGCACCGAGTACAGGGGCACGATCACTTCCCTACTCCTGCTGGCCACACTATTCCTGATACAGGCCAGGATGCCATTGGCCTTCTTGGCCACCTGGGCACACTGCTGGCTCATATTCAGCCGACTGTCAACTGGTACCCCCAGGTCCTTTTCCACCAGGCAGCTTTCCAGCCACAAATAATAATACCGCACACTGACTCCTACATTACGAAGAGGCTTTACTTAAAAGATCACTGTGGTTTTGCATGACTGGGCTGTTCTCATATCAACCTCTTTACCTCAGCCGCGAGGTCCTCACCTATCTGTACACTCAGAGCACTCTTCTGTGCACTAGATTACTGCTGGCACCTTAGGGCGGCAGCATCTACTGTGCTACAAACATCTGATCTGTTGAATGCGAATTGGGAACTTGCAAGAGTGTTTCGTCAGCTGTAACATACTTAATTCTTAGGGCGGTTTACCAAATGCAGATGCATTTGATTGAGTGCAGGGACCATGATTCTGTCTTACCTGCTTCCATCCGTCACCTGGTTTACTACTTTCTCTGTTAAAAGTCATGGTAGCCCTGCTGTTTGAATGACTTTTATGTAGTTCTCAGAGCCTGTAAAATAAGTCTTTTTCATAAATCATATTTTTAATAGTTTTGCTCCAAGTGATTTGACATTTTTTCAAAAGTTTACATGCTTGGAAATGATGTCTCTAAGAAGTATGCACTTTATATTTTATTCATTTTGATAGCTTATGTTATGATACATTTGATAGATCCTGAAAGACACTGTCAGTTTTAGAAATATAGCCAATAAATTGGTGTTAGTGATGAAAATGTGCCCTATAATGATCAGACGCCTCTGCCTATGAAAAGAGATTGTATCAACCTTATGACATTTTTTATTTTCAAACATTTTTCCATGCTTTTGACCAGTGTTACATAATATGTCCCAGAAAAGAAATATTTGACAAACAACAGAAAGAAAGTAAAAAGGTGAAATTAAAAAATAACGTTTTTGAAGCTGAGGAGCAGGAATTCTCTGAGGGAAAACAGGCACAAGACAGTAACTTCATTCTACCCCTTTTTGGACACATGGTATCTTTTCTTATAAAAGTCTGTTCTGAAAATTTCAGAAATAAACAGCAGATATGTATGTTCCAGTACCTAAATACTGCATGTAACATTGATTAAGGCTTTAGTGGCTTGCTAGCTAGGCAGAGAGAGGACCAGAACTCCAGCTAGCAAAATTTGGGATTAACCTATTGCCTGTAGTAGAGAGCATCCATTAATACCAGCTGAAGATATGACCCGTAGCTCTTCTGAAGGCCTCAGCATTATCTTTTATAATAAAATATGTTGTAAAAGGGTTTGTGGTTTTTTTTCCTTGTTATGGAACAAATTTGAAGGCCAATTTGGAAATTCAATGAGTTGAAAATATGAGTTAATCAGTAATGCTATTTTAAAATAATAATTCTCACTAAAAAGCTCAATGTGATAAACTTTTCAGCGAGAAAAAAAATTGAAATGCAATTATCAGGTGGGAAAGTTTAAACAGATATGTTAGTCTCTGGCCTCCTTCAACCAGTTTGACTGGTGGATTACAAGGTGAGAGCAAGACCAACATGGAAGTACTGTGCGTGTGTGCGTGTACTGAGGTGCAGTACAAGCGAAAATGCAGTGTAGAGATAAGAGACTACTTAAAATCCTGCCAAGCAGTTCCTCTGGTTTTGCTCTATTTACACTAACTGATTCAGCAGTCAGAGCACAGAAGGAGTTTTCTTTGTCTTGCGAAGGACTGATAGTTCTGAACTTTTGTAAGAGTAATACCGTGATTTTTACTGAAGCAGGAACCTCCTTACTGCTGCGTGTTGAGCTTTTGCAAACAGTGAGAACACAAGCAGTTGTTACTGTAGTTGTTTCACACAATAATATAAAGTAGTTGTTTATAGGCATATTTTTAAACTGAGAAGAGATTTGGGTGTTTTATAGCTGTAAAAATGTTTGCAATTCTGCCGGAGCGTGTCTACATCTGCGGTGTCTCTCCTTTCCACATTCATTCTGTATCAGAAATATCTCCTTTCCCTTTCCCTTCCTACCAAATGTCACAAGACAATTACTTTGTCTGTACCCATTTGACAATAAAGACAATACCAAATTTGAGGTATTTGGCTGGGGATATAATTTAATTACCTTTAATAGTCATTTTATTCAATAAATTTTCCCTGCTACAGTTTTTGATTTTTAACACCTTTTCTAGGTGTCTCATGCTCAATGAAAACTTTAAGACCAACCTAGTGGAAAGTTGCTGCCACACAGATAAGAATTATTGCATTTATTTTTTCTTGGGACAGTAGACAGTGCACTGCGGTGAATTTATGACCTGCCACAGTGTACAGTCAAGAAGCATCTCATTTTGGTTTTAAAACGAGCCATCTATGAATCTGTGAGTTTAAGGCAGGCAGTCATGGGAACCTTGTCCTTTGCGAGGACTTCCACCTAGAAGACCCCCTGCTAGGAGACCTGCCCCAGTGAAGTCCTCCTACAATGGCAGGGACCTCACTGAGCTCCCTGCAGAGCCTCGATGGGCAGATGGAATTTCTGAACAACCTAAGGTTTGGTCTCCCTGCTGGTGCCACAGTATTAAGGTTTCTCCCAGGCAATTTATGAATTGGCTGTTTTCATTTAGCTATATCCAATAACAGTATATTATGATAGTACCCTGCTATATGTAGATAGGCCATGACTTCCTTCTGTTTTGTTCTGATGTCCTTTTGCAATGGTTTATATTTCTAGTTTATTTATGCTCTGAAATAAAGTGCTGGAATTAGTACACATGAAATTATCTTAATGCTAAAAGCTGAAGTGTTTATAGTTGGTAAACCTAAGTATACTGTATAATTAAAACAATTATTTCATCAAAAGATGTTTTTTTAAATTGTTTTGCAATTAGTGCCATTGAAATAGTTCTATTATTTTACATGCATTTAATTTCTGTTTTGGTCTCTCCAAAGCACTTTTTTCGTAGAAGGCAAAACAATTTAACATCTATAATTATAGTTTAAACAATTAGGGGTATGCATGATCAGATTAAAAGCCTAAAGTAAACCTTACCATACTGGGACCGAAGCACAGGAGAACATGGTGTGGTGGATAACTCTGAGGTTAAGAACATCTGGATATGCTTATATTATTTTCCAGTTTCAGTGATATTGTATTACTATATTCCTATAGAGTTAAAAAGGGATTTCCCACTCCTAACACATACTTACAAGTGCTTGTCAGATAGCACAGTGCTGTTTCAAATATTGTAGCAGTAATGGAACCCTTGTTATGGGTATATTTGTAATATTGATTTCCCATCAGTTGGATTTTATAAAGAGCTTCACACCCTTGTTGTGCATCTCTGGTCTAGACACTCCAGGTATTAGCCTCAGTTTGTGAAAGAGATTTGCAAAGAGAATGTTTTTGTGTGCGCTGTTGCATCAAGGCTGATGGAAAATTTAAGTAAATGCTGGCTATGCTTGAGGGTCGTTCTGCAGTTCTCATGTTAAACCTTTGGGCAGGTCACCTCTTTCCACAAATATATTTGTGGTAGACAATTGAAGGGAAATAAAAAATCATGAATCTCCTAGAAGTCTTATTAGATGCTTCCATTAAGGGATAGCTACTTCCCCTTGACAAGATAGGTCTCTGTAAGTTCCTTATCAAGACACCTGTGGAAAAGTTTAAGCATGCAGGGGTTGCAATGACTTGATGGTAAACATTTGTGTACATATCTCCAGGAAGAGATTAACAATATGAGGAATATTTCTTCCATCAAGAGGAATAAAGGCTGACAGGTAGGAAATCCATGCTGGCCCTGTCCTTCATTCAGCACTGAACACCCACTCCTTTTAGATCTGACAGGTTGCGGGGAGGCTGTTGTTCTTGGAAAGCAACCGTTCCCCTAAAAGCTCCCTTTTCAAGAGGGGGAAATGGAGTTCATCTGCTGGTGGTTCCACAGGGTGCTGAGTCCAGTGTTGAGGTTCACTTGTCTCTCTATCGCCTGCCTCTAAGGGAAGGCAAGGAACGATCTAACAGGGATGAGTCCAGACAGCGGTGGCCCGTGCACCAAAGTCCAGCGATCCTTTCATACTGGGGACAGCAGAACCACAGAGGAGGCCTTGTGCATCATTAATTAACCATTCACTAAAAAACTTCAAAATGTAATCAAGAGAGATTAGTCACTCAGAAAATGTCTAAAACTTAATTTCATTGTCGCAGTAAGAACCACAATGTACAACTATAAGTTATGTTCATCATCTGGTTCCTGTACAGGGTTTGTACACTCCTGGCCTGGAGTACAGGGCTTTTTCAACAGCAGATCACTTGGTAAGGATAAAGTATCTCAGAAGGGGTACAATTCTAATTTTATTTTATTTTATTTTACTTTTTTCTTTTAAAGAAGAATTACAACTTCTTTTTGATATCTTTTGATGCACATGAGCTTTTGCCCATAGTTCCCCAAATCTAGGAAGACCTTTCTGTAGGCAATACATTTCCTGCTTCCTTTTGCTGTGTCTTTTGTTCATGCTTAAGTTTTAACCCTTGGGTTTGGCCCTATTAAAGCACAAGGTTCATCAGGGCTAATCACATCAAGCTTGTAGCACATCACTAGGAGTATTGGAAAGCATAGTTGCAGTGTTGAACACACAGCTGAGTTTCTTCAAAGCATTGGTGACTGGAATGCAAGTAGAGGGTGATCTGAAAATAGACATTTACAGCTTAATTTCAGATGAGATTTATGTTGATAGTTTACAGACTGACAAACCCAAAATGTATTGATAGTTTTATGATTTCAGTTTTGTTTTTCTCATCTAGAAGCTTATTTCATGGTTTTGTTTTCATTTGCTAAAAATATTTTGTTTACTAGACAATGTAGAAATCTGTATTTTCAGATAATTTGTTTCCTCCTGAAATTACTGAAATAGCTTTTCTCAGTTCTTTAGTTTGTGATGTTGACAGAATAAATTGTCAGCAAATTATTAGTGAAATATGTTCATTTAGAATCACTACAGATGTATATACACACACACACATATATAAAACCCCCCTGATTTTTAGCTCAGCACTTTGGCTTTTTTGTAATTGCTCCCACCTACATATATTCCTTCCAGTGCTTTACTGTCATGCTCCTGCTTCTGATGGTCTGCCTCCAAGTCTGTTGGCCTTTCAGGGTATCTGCTTGATTCCTTATTTTCACAGTTTAAGACATTAATCATTGCTTTACCTATGCTGATGACTTGTTTATCGAAGTTCCTTTCATTTCACGTAATTTAGGTTTCCTGAGTTCAGGCTTTAGACCTTTCTTGCCAAAAGTGTGAAAGAACCCTTTTCAGCACATGATCTTTCCTTCTTAGAACTTCCAAATGTAATCATATAATTTCTCCTTACCTGACTTATGAACTGGAGAGCCTTTCTGAAGCCACTGCTTTATTTTGGTATATCCCACATTATTGTTCCAGATGTGTAACTTCATATTCGGCTATAGTGGCAAAGCAACTAAAAAGAAAAAAAATATTTAAATAGATTCCATTTAAATAACAAAGAAAGAGGGTTTTTTTTTCCCATGCCATCTTCATCACTGATGACTGTTCTGTTGTGTCTACCTCTATCATCTATCATCATTTTACCAGAAATGGTAACACTGAAAAACACAGAGCCTGTTAAGGGTGCATTGGAAAAAAAAACAAAAAATTCAATAACAAATTGCTGTGACAGCTATTTACAGAGATATTTTTTGATTATTGTTCCCTCCTTTAACCTTTTTTATAGCAGTCCCATCTAATCCAATAGTTTCACATAATCTGTGCATATTATTTTAGTTGCGTTACTAAATTGATCACTTATGTTTCTTTCTTAAAGCTTCTGTCAAAGGCCAATTCAGCCCACCTACAATCTTGATTCCTCATTGGACATGCCTTTCCACTGATTTTTCAAATCTGATGTCATACTTTCCAGATTTGGATGCCTCAGCTAGGTGCCTAAAGGCAGGTGGGATGAATTTGAGACCTTTGTCCCCATTACAAAGACCCAATCTACTTTGATCTGATGGATTTCTCTAATTTCCTGTGGCCACACATGTAATGTACCTCTTTCAATCTTCACTTCTCAATGTTGTCTCTCTTTCACACTTCCATCTCTGCAATTTCTCTCACTTCAGAATATTCCCCAGTTGCCCCATGCTCAGCTTAGCTCCACCATTGAGCCTTTCTCCCATGCACTATTGGCTTCATCTATCCCCACCCTGTCCTTCCTGCTATACCCATTTCATCTCTCTTCCCTTGAATGTTTTGTTTATCCATTTGGGATAAAGCATATTCTTCCTGTGTTTTTAAAGCACTGCACAAATTGATATATCCATATATATTTACATAATTATCACATTGCAATTTCAAATAATACTATGCCTAATTCTCCTATTGTGGTATTCAGTTTACCCAAGATTCTTATTTCTATTTAACTAATGCTGGAGAGCAGTGTGTTGGCCAGAAAGCTTTGTACTATAATTGAGTAAGAAATTATTATTTTCTTCTCATGTGTTCAGTGAACTGGTTTTGCAGATCTTTCAGCTCAATTCATTATGATCAAATGGAGAAGCATTTGTTTCAATAAGATTTTAATCTCTAGGACTATCTTTTGCATCAGTGACTTTTCATTGTTAATTGCTTTCTTGTCCCCCATTAAGGTGTTCTTGCAACTGCTTCATCCAAACTAAGCTCCTTGTCTCCACACACAATTCGAAAAGACTCTTTTCTACTTTCTAAGTAATATAACCATTGTTGCCTTCTTAATCCAGTGGTACGGGTTTTGTGTATTTTCCTCCCTTGATGCTGACAAAAACTGTATAGAATCACCTCTCAAAGGAATTTTAGAAATGTCCTGAATTCCCCCCAGACACAACAGAACATAAAAAATAATTCTATTATTTCAAAGCACCAATTAAGAACACCAGGGCACCTAGTCTGTGCTGGATGTTTGTGAGTGAATTACCGTTGATATTAATGCTTTAAAAGGATATGCGCTGATTGGAGCACACCCCAAATGTCTCATAGTCATCCTACTGAAAATGATTTTTATTCTAACTTCATCTGTAGCTGCTGGTACTTTAAACACCATAAATGGCATGGGAAGCATGGACGTCAAACAGCAATTTTAAATATGCCCCAAATTTTACATGTTGGAATAACAAAATCAGTGGGTGAGTTCACATGGTTCTCTCCCTTTTCAAAAATCAATCAGTTGTGAATTTATTATTTTACCACAGCTGACAGAGAACATACAGAAGGAATTCAGTAATGAAAAGCGTTTGGGGGTTTTGACAGGTCTTGGCTGAAATGAAGTCCTTTGAGACCAGCATTTGGAGGCAGAGGTGAAAGTAGAAATTGGTTTACCTGAAGATCTCTGTATATGGAGTCTAAATTTTCAAGAGAGACAGCCTGCCAGTGTCAGGGCTTATCTTTTGACACATCCTGCCTGAAATCTATCAAAATCTGGAAACTTCTTGACTTTTCATTGTAGCTTCTGTATGTGTGATTTTCTACACAAAACTTTGCACAGGTCCTAAAAGTTTCCCAGAAATTTTGTGCTAATATTACAATCTGTAATACCTAGGTATTCTATGCTTCACTCTAAGCATAAACTATTTTTAAATAAAACTCATTTATTCACTGATGTTAAAATTAACTACACAAGTCATTGAATTTTGTAGCTTATTCATTTATTAGTTTTCACAATAATTTAGTCCAGTCCTCTCCGGGAAAAAAAAAAAAAGTTGATTAATGCAGTCTTATCGCTCCATAGATCTATGCAGTATTTATATTGACAGTTTTTAATATAAAATAATATTTTTTTTAATTGTGTTTAGAAGTGCAAGGGCAACCTAGGTAGGCAGGAGTGAGCTAGATCATGTTCTTCCTTGTACATCATTAGTATAGCTGTTTACAAAGGTCTGCTTAGGAGTAGCTGTGTAACAGGATGTCAGAAATATAATTTGAGGCCTCTGAACTGCACAGTGTAACTGAGAGCTGATAGTGAGATGCAGAACTTTTATTACCTAGCAGGTTATTGCATAAAAGTCTAGCTAAATTTTCCTGTTTGGCCTGACTTGCAAAGTCTGTGGGTTAAGGAGGCCTGTGAACATGTTTCTTTTAACATGAAAACTTAAGCACAGTGAAAAGTTGTTTAGACTGCAAGCTCTTTGGTGTAGTGCTCACATATTACACCCGACGCAGTGGGAGCTGTATCTCTGGCTGGGGCTGATAGAGGTTACAAGAAGATGTCTGAGAAACAGTAATGGTAATTGCACTGAAAAAGAAAATGAAAACCCGTCATGCAGTTTTGAAGAGACATTCTATCTGTGCATGCTGTAACACGTAACATACATAGAATACATTTCTCTGTAATTTTAAATATTCTTAAGTACATCTACCCTAGCAATTGAAATCTGTGTGATAAAATGGGCTGTGTTCCAGGAATTTTTCCCCAGCACTCAGAGCATGCACAGAATTATACCGTTATAAAATAATCCTTTCTTGGGGTCATGCTTGTATATCTTTGGATATCAGATTACTAGTTATATATTTATTTACACATTCAGTATTTACTGGCTAAAAAAATTCAGCTGTGTGTACTTAGGGCACCGAAGGCAGAGCCAAGCCCTGAAGCTCTCAAAGCTGAGTCACATTAGATGGCATAGTGATGCACCATATTCATCCCGAATTGTGCAAACCAGAAGATACTACTTGCATTTAAAAATATTGGCAACCAAGTGTGTTAACTCTCATGTGATCACTGGAATGCTCTGTGCTAGCTTTTGAAAATATAAAATATAAGAAAAATATGAAAAAAACCCATAACTTCCAACCAGTCATGGGAACTGCTAGAGTGTTTAGAAGGGGTTAAAGTTAGGTAAAAGGTATAATCCATAGCACGGAGTAGCAGATGAGCTGCATGCAAGACAAATAGATTCTTCATGAAAATGCTGTGACATTTATTTTCAATATTAAAAATTCAAATGCAAGTGTTTAGTATGTCTTGTACAGATCAGCTCTTTCTGTAATTCTGGGACTGGTGCAGTTTTGCCCTTAGTCATTTGGGGATTGCTTTTCCATCCACTTTGATCATATTGTGCTTCTGCAATATTCCCACCAGTTATCCCAAGAACTCTGATAACTGCATCTTGTTTCATCTGCCCTAGAAAATAAAATATCAGGACTCCAATAAAACAACTACCACCTCAAAATGCTTATTATCACCTTTAATGTAAACATTTGTATTTGTGAGGATTTAACCAAACCTCTCAAGAAATTGTAGCATGAATATATAGAATGCACAGCCAGTATCAAACCTTTTGTTTCCTACACAAAAGAAAGCATTTATCATTCTGGTAACAGAAAGGACAGAAAACAATGCCAATTCACAAATAAAACCTCTCATGATTTAATATTGTTGTTTTGTCCCCTGCGATCCTAGAATGATAAATATTGTACCTTCTTTTGTCAGTATCCAGAACACTTTCATATGTGGAATAAAGGCTCATTCATTATATTCATATTGGGGTTTTTTTTCAGATTGCTTTTTCCAGGCTGTTTCAGTATACATTGTACCAGTGATGCTATGCCAGCTTTCCTGTGGTCATTCCAAGGCTCCACAAATACCTGTGATGCTACAGATTTTATTTCTATTTATTACCATTTGTTGTTATTATTATGATTTATATTCTTGAGGCTCTCAGAGGCCTCACTGTGGCTTGGGACTTCATTACACTGAGAGGTGTACAAACATGTGCCTAATCTAGCCTACAAACACTGGAACTGTACGTGCCATGCAACTGTCCATGGAGTGCAGTCCTCTGGGAAGCCCACAGGCAAACTCTGTTTGATCTGTTACTTTTTTCCCCAAATGAGTAGGGGGTCAATGCCTATGAAATTCATGCAGAACACAGTAGTCATCCCAGGTGCAATGTCTGTAGCTCCATCCTCATCCCACCTAGACAACAACAATCCGTCACGGTTTTGCCTCGTATTGCAATCTTTCAGTTAATCAAAATGTTTCTCCAAAAGTAGTTGTCTTTTGCAAATAATCTCAGTACTCTAAACAGACTTATGTTATTTTCAGTGAGGAGCACACAAGCGTTAAGCGCATTACGTTTTAAGAAGAGCTGTCCTGGCTTTGGTGTGATACCAAACCATCTCTTATTGAATGATGGCACTAGGAAACATAGTCATTGCACTAAACCTAGGCAAACAAGCTAATCACTATATTAGCATGCATTAGTTAATTTGTGTGTAGCACTTTGGAGATAACAAGCTCAGCATTTTAATATTATTTTTCCTCCCTAGACACATCTCTTGTCTTCATATTTAAACCACTGTGGAAAGGTCAGTAAACATTGGTTTTGTAAATGAAAGCTCTAAAATATGACCTGAAAGAGCTAGTGTTTCGGGGGAAAAAAAAAGAAAAAAGCGTGAAAATTCAACTTTTTAAAGTCAGGCCTTCAATTTTGGGGGCCAAATTTCTCCTACCAAGCTTTAGATCTCTTAACAGGCTCATATAAGGTTAAGCATTTGTTTCACTAAAAAATTCTCATTGTCTGGACCTAATGCCACTGCTGTTATGGACCAGAAGAAGCAAGTTTCAAGGCAGTAGGTTGATTTTACCTAAGTAAATAGGAAGACAAAGAGTAGGAAGCCAGATGAAAATGTAAAGACTGCATTGTGACTTCGCCCTAGATGAAGCGCCCAGTTGTCTACATTACTGAGCATATGCAACTTCAGCAGAGCACAGCAATGACATACCTCTCCCTTAAGGCTGTTCCTGCAAGAGCCTCCTGGCCCTACTTCCCTCCTCTTGAAATCTGTCTCAGTGGGTCTGGAGAGGACTTAAACCACACTGCCTTAGCCTCTGTGGACCTTCAGCAGCTTCATGCACATCTCACACTGGCACAAAGGATAGCTGTATCCTTGAGGCCATCCCTGTGAGAAAAACACATTTCTGTCGCTTTTGCAGAATGATTAGTGAAAGTACAGATAAACACATCAAAGATGAAAAGTTGCATAAAAATGTGCACTAGTTAGCACACAGCTTTTAAAATCTTGAAAGTTAATATTGTTCTTAAAGCACATGTGGGACTCAAATAAGGCTGGTTGTATTTAGATTATTCACAATCTACTTCATCGCTCTTAAAGAAATAATCAGATCATAGTTCAAATGTGAACAGTTATTTTTATCTCTCTTTGTCAATAGTGGATTTTTCTTGGAAAAGAATTGCCTGCTAAAATGAGAAGTCAGGAGAAGGACAAATAATATAAATGATAATAAAGATGTCCACAGCTTTTAAAACCTGCCATACCACCACCTCCTCACCCTAGTACAATCCAAAGAGATGAAGGGAATATTGAAGGGAATTAGAGTAGTCTTAGTTACTAACATCAGATTCACAAAGAGAATTCCTGATTATTAGAAATCTAGGTAGAGAAAAACAAGTACTTTGTGAAGGCAATTAAATAACGTGGCAAATCAAGCTTAATAAAACAAGAAGCAGGAAAAATAAGAACGGAAAATGGAGGAAAGGCAATGAAAAACAGTGTAGGAAAAAGCCAGGAATCCTATATAGGATCTTACTGTCGTTATATTGAATGCTTGTCCAGACAAGACAGAACAAACAAAAATCAACTCACAAGTTCACACATCTGAACTCAAGCCTTGTGGAGCTTTAGATAAGTCCCTCATCTCTGATGCTTCCCCTTTTGGAGAAGAATACTTTCTGTTACTGGACCTCACGTGTTGTCAAATCCATTCCCACAACTGGTTTTTCTTCCCCCCTCACCTTCTAAGATAGAGGTCATAAAATGTGGTGCCCCACCTGTTAGAAACAAGGTGTAGTTTGCCACTGATTACCTACTATTTCCATTCTTTGCACCCAAGCTTACAGCAAGCTTTGATGAACTGATCTTAAGCAGGAACCATGCTTTTCATTATCGCCTTCTTTTCTATTCTTTATGAAAATCAATGTTTGCTTATGGCTGCTTCAGTGTCTCAAGTGTATGGTGTCTAATGGTATTGCTTTAAAGTTTTATATTTTATCTTTATAACTTAGGATAATTATTTATAGTTGCAAATCATAATGTAGCAGCATTATGGGAAGCAGAATGCTGGTTGCATTGCAAAAGGAAGAGCAGATTCAGGGTTTATTATATTATTATATTATAGAAGGCACTTCAGAGGCTACGGAAGAAAGCAACTCAAATTGTAGCAGTTCTCAGAAGCTAGGATAGTACAAAACAGATTTCATTCACAACACACTCTTGTATCATCATCACTGTATGTATGGCCATTAAAGTATAATTGAAATATAGAAAATGAGGAAATGAGAGAACTGAAGCCAAGTTTTTCACGTGTGATCAAAAAGCATATGAGAAAAAATAGAGGGGGAAAAGGTCAGCAGTTAAATAGAAAATAGAAGACTCAACATAATTTCTGCTTTTAAAAAACAGATGGGAGATTTAGCAAAATTGCAGTAAGGGAATTCTAATGTCCTGCGGAAGGTTTGTTTCTCCTTCACCACATAGTAAAACCTTTTTGAAAATACGTAAATGAAAACTAGCTCCTAATCGCATCCTGGAAATACAAAGCCAGCATGGTGCTTTATACAGCACGTCAGTTTTCATGAAAATATTGTGACGAACAATGCACAGAATTGCTATAAATTTTTCCTCAAAGAACCATCCTGGCACTGGAAAACTCCAAGCAGAGTGTGTCTCTTGCCACATCATCTTCTCTCTGGTTTCATTTCTGCCACTTCTTACTCCCATGGCTAGTGATGAGGAAGGGCTGCTGCAGTAACTCTTCAGTGCCTGAAGGTTTATTTTCATTGAGTGCATCTTCTGGGAGCTGACATTGCTGGGAAATGGACTTTATGAGAATTTCTGGTCTGATCTTTCATTTGGTTTCTACCTTTTGCTTTCACATGCATTAGTAGTGTGAGTCCTGTTCAAAAGGAAACGAGCGAGAGATTTTACTTTGTTATATGCAAAGGTGGTGTGCACATCAGGCTGAGCTTTACGCCAAGTCTGAGCCCAAGAGAGGAATATTTCACAGCTCCTCTATCTCTTGCGGATGTGGTTCCTAAAAGGAGAAAGGCTGCACCTAAATCTGGTGTGTCAGGAGGATCTTTCTCAGGTTTTTCCAGTTGCGGCCTCTAGATACAAAGGTGCATCTAGAGGTATGTTTTAAATAGCAAAAGTTATAGTTTGGTAATCTTTGTACCAGAATAGTTCTTTCAAATTTTTAGTGGGATTGATAAATGAGACAATGAGTGCTACTTGCTGGAGTGTGAGTACCCATAGAGCTAGGTACAAGCTGTGACGATCTACTGTCAGTTTTCTAGTTTTTCCTCTCCAAAGTAGGAAGCATGCCTAGGGCATATAATATATTTTCAGCGATACGCATTCGTAGTATTACTGCCTCACAGTTTCAGGCATTTGCTCTACCTGCATATGTCACACAAACAGAAATGGTGCTCTGCTTCTATAATTTTACTGATATTTATCTATATTGACTGTTCAGGACCAAGTGTATGCAATCAATTACCAACACACAGTGTTTGAAATGGCACCCTATTTCCATACAGCTTGACAGTAACCAGGTCTAAGCGTGTCATTTTGCCTGTTAAAGTCATAATATTGTGTATTCAGCATTATATAGAAGATTCAGGGAAGAATCAATGAGTAGCTATATAGCTTGCTTGTATATACTAGAATCCCATTCAGGATTATTTTCTTTCGGCGTGGACCAAGATTCTGGTAGGGCCATTTGTATAAAATCTTTGGGTTTTTTGAAATGTTTTTATGGTTTGAGCTTTTCAGCCTTTTAGCAAGCTTTCCTGCTAGAATTAATAAAAATCAATGTTCTGTATAAGCTCATGTTATCTTTGTTGATGGAGCTACCGTAATAGTGACAGCAAGGCATTTGTGTCTTTTTGTTTGTTTGTTTTTCTTTTTTTCCTTATTCTCAGGCATTATTAGGTACTGAAACTACCAGTTAGAAATCCTGGGCGCCCTGAAGTTGTCACTTGAGTAATATTTCAAGATATAGTTCAAAATTCTGGGCACGCTTTCTGTCCTGTTGACTTAATTCTGTGTTATACTCCCAAGATCGTTTGTTTTGTTGGAGTGACTGCTGGCTATGTAGCTGGGGATGTACTGAATGTCTAATTGTGGAAATCAGCAGAATACTGAAAAACTGGCGTTGTTATTTGGCCGGAACCAAATTACAAGCCAAATAGTGGTTAGAGTGATGATATATTACAGCAGTATGTTGGAAATGGAAAACAAGTCCAGTACTTCGTCAACCTTGGAAAGCAAAACTTGTAAGTGAGAATGCATTATGGGAAAGCACTGCAGATAGCATGCCTACTTCTGATTAAGCTTCAGTCCTATTGAATTTCTGGTGAACTGTAATCATTTGTTTGTATGAACATATTCATCACTTTCTGATTTAAATAAAAATTTTTGACAGTGGAAAAAAACCCAGCACCTGCAAAATAAAGGTGCAAGAGTAAGAAACAGCATCTTTGAGAATTCTTGCTCTGCTCTTCTCCCTTAGAAGTAAATGATAATGTAAGTAGTATTTTTTTATCTCCAGTGGGGGCAGAATTGGCCCCTCTTGGGCCCTTAAACCTATTGTCTTTAAGGCTGTGTGTTTTGTCTTGAGGAGGATAGTAGTAAAGCTGCAAATCTGACAATATACATTATGACCCAGATGGAACATTAGGGAGGTATTCACAAAAACTGAATTTCACCTGGTGAGGTTAATCACCCCAGATTTCTTCTACAGACAGGAAGAGATCTGCTTTAAATCACCCCCTGCAAGTAAGGCTCCTCTGGAGGGAAGCAAACCCCAGTGAATACTTCTGCCTCGTCTCCTTCTCACTGTTCTGATTGCTCGATTGTGTTTGAACCTTCTGTTTCCCAGATACTCATACACGTATGTGCACATGCAGATATTCTGATTACTTAATTGCCTGAAATGATAGTTCAGCACTGTATTAATGGAGTGTCGATCACACTCTGTTTATACGAGACATAAATCTCTGTCTCACAGGTGTTCATCTTACGATGTTTAGTAAGGCTTTCAGCACAGTGGTTAAAGAGTCCAACTTGCATGAATATATCTGGGTAAAAAGCTTTAAAAATGCTGTAACATTTTTTATAGTTTTCCTGTCTTCGCTTTTCTCTGATCGCCATGCATGATCCCAGTAAAAGGAGATTGCTGAAGATAGAGAAAAAGACTAAAATAATTCTGTACAAGTAACCTCGAGTGTAGTGGTCTGGAGGAGGCCTTTGCAACCCAAATGTGTCTAATTACTATAGAGAGGTTCATAAACTAACCCCAACTGGGTTACAGCTGTGATACTGACTTCTAAACAAAACCAATTATAATTTTGTTTGTATTTATCCAGGTATTGCTAAAAGTAAGTGAAAATAGTGCTTCTTCAGTACTCCAGGTTGATATTTTTTTCTCTTCTACAGAAATGGGTTTACAAGACCAAATTAGATTCTGGCATGATTAATGCATCTCACCAAATTCTTGCAGAGTAGCAAATTAGTTTATAGTGATTTTCTTGAAAACAAATTAAACGGCTGCACAACATCACAAGAATAGAGATGTTTTTCATAACATATGGATAAATGATTCAATGGAAAGGAGATGTAATCAAACTGAAAATTTAATACTTTGTGCAAAAAAAAATCCAAATGTTTCAAACGTCTGTTATAGAAACCTGTGTAATCACTTGCGTTTTAACGCATAGTGTGTAATATGCAATTGGAGAGCATCAAGGAATTAACCTGCATGCAGTTTGCACGTATTCTAAGCAGATTATTCCTTTTAGGTGTTTGTAATAGCCATCAGTTAAAAAACAAACCCCTTGTTTTGTTAATAACTTAAAATAACAATTATTTTGTGAATTACAGGTCATTTGCCATTCATGTATTTGATTGACAACTTTCTGAAAATATTACATATCCTATAAATTTACTTTTTTCCCCCTAAAATTGTAAATGTATTTTGCTACTGATACACCTGTTTGAAACTCTGCAACTTATAGTCAAGAAATGCAGGATAGAGAGTCTGATCTCATGCATAATTACTCATGCAGTTATTGCTTATTGCTTATTTTCTAATGTAAAAGGAAAAAAAATCGCACACAAAAATCTGCCATCATTTTTGCATAAAATAAGCCATGCTGAGAAAGACACTTGAAAAGTTAGGGACATTCTCAGGTTTTGGTAACTACCCTTTGTGGTCCAACATCTAAAAATTACAATAATGGAATAAAATAATGGTCCAACAATAGATCACTTGTCTGTACTGCCAAGGTAAAACTTCTTAGATAAAAACATCAAGATGCTTTAATTCTCTTCACTCTGCTATTCTGTGAGAAGAATATATTTCCTGACTAAATGTGATGCCTGCTTTATTAATTGAAATTTAGGACTGCTAAGTATTGCAGCTTTAGGAGCTATTACTAGACTAGTCTAAATGTAACCATTCCCCAAGCCTATTGTAATATCTAAAGTGAGTCAATAAGAGGTTTTGAGAAGAATGTTTTATCTTCAAACTCAGCAGTCAACTACAGTTCTTTTTTACTATTGTTTTTAGTCTGTGGAGTAAGTCATGTTCTTAATGTCACTGGAAAAATCTGTGACAAGCTTTACCAGGAAGCCCCAAAGAATAGGGTCCAAGAAATAGATAATATACCTAGTAATGTTGTTTAACCATCAGAGCTTAAGGTGTGCTTTAATCTTCACATTTAAAGAGTTTTTGACAAAGTAATGTGTCAGACATCTTGGGAAAGTGTAGTTCAATTTCTTCCTTTATTTATTGAAAATGCATGTAGTTGATTTTAATGGAAGTCTGTATACCAGACACCTGGATTTGGGTTACCCTTCACCAACAGGTTAGATTACAGACCAGTTTTATGTAGTTTATTTTTCATTCCCACAACATTTTGCATTTCTTCATATAGTTTGTATTCCACCGTTTTCCCTTGAGTCTGTGTTAATGACACTATTACCCTTGCTGTCCTTCTGGTCTTGCCCAAGTATTCTTTGATGGTCATTCCTTTGCTTCCTCACCATGAGACTGAATAGTCTTGCTGAATTCTGGTGCTGCAGCCCCCAAAACACCATCTTCCCTCTGCATCACCCAAACAAAAGCCCTTGCCTCTGCACCTTATTTCTGAATTACTGCTACATTGAACAGCTGCTGTCTTAACAGCATTTGTTTCGGATCTTTTTTCTTGACTAGGTTTTTTTTATCACAAAAATAATTTTTAGTAGCTCCACGCACTTCCTTTTTCTATTGCCTCAAATATCATTATTCATCTTCAAGGCCTGTCATGACTTACTGTTCTCTGTCTGTCATATCCTATGCAGTTTCAGATGAGAAATCCCATCCCGGCTCAGATTAGCCATTATCTCAGGCTTCCTCTCCCACTTGTTAAGTCCATGTCTACTTCCATCTGTGTTGCCGTCCCTGGGCAAGGCACACAGGTCAGATTGGTGTACAGGTCTGATGATACAGTCCAGCTAAATGTAATAATCTCATATTAGCTCCTTTTAGAAGTAATCAGTGAAGGAGCAGCTGAGGGAACTGGGGTTGTTCAGCCTGGAGAAGAGGAGGCTGAGGGGAGACCTTACCGCCCTCTACAACTGCCTGACAGGAGGGGGTAGTGAGGAGGGGATCGGTCTCTTCTCCCAGGTAACAGGCGATAGGACGAGAGGAAATGGCCTCAAGTTGCACCAGGGGAGGTCTAGATTGGACTTCAGGAAAAATTTCTTCACTGAAAGGGTTTTCAGGCACTCAAACAAGCTGCCCTGGGAAGTGGCCAAGTCCCCGTCCCTGTAGGTATTTAAAAGATGGGTAGATGTGGTGGTTAAGGACGTGGTTTAGTGGTGGACTTGGCAGTGTTAGGTTATTGGTTGGACTCGATGTTCTTAAAGGTCTTTTCTAACCTAAATGATTCTATGATTACAATTCTTGTATTCCAAGAGGGCTTGAGTTGAGAAAAGTGGGTGGGAGAAAAAAGCTGCAGTTAATCACCATTATATTGCACTAATCCCAGCCTACTACCATAGTGTCTTCAACACCTCACTAGGTGGAAACCTGGAATAAGTGGACTCAGATCTGTGAGCTGTCCTTCAGGGAGTTCGTGTACACCATGGTCACATCCCTGCCTGTCCGTAGCCAGAGAGACCAAACAGCCCATGCTGTCTCTGAGCCATTGGCAGGCTGGATAGTTTAAAGGCACCAGATGTTGTACAGACCTGGATTACAGACTAAACTAGAGATATCTCACACTGAAAAGGAAGGGGAAACTGCCTGACTGTATTAAAAAAAAAAAAAATCACTGCCGGCTCCTTGGAGCACAAATATCTCACACAAATATGTAGGGCCATTGCCTTTTCAAAATGAGAAAAATTGGGAAAGGATGAACATTTTGTAAAAGATCCTTTATTGTATAGTCTGCATTTCCCACAAACTGACAGCAAGTAATTTATAAGTCTATTCTGGGAGTAAGAGTTTCTTAGCCCCTTATAGATAGCTGTTATTACTAAATACCAAGGGTATAATAAAAAGGAGCATGACATCTCCTTTCTACTAGTGTGTGGCTATTTAATTCCACACTATCATTTTTTAGTATATTATTGTTATGGTTTAATCTCTGTCTTATATTTTACTTATTTAATTAAGTTATATGCATAAGAAAAGGCAAACATACCTCCTGGAGTCTTGGCTGTCTTCACATCTAGCAAAAATTATCACTGAAAAAAAATGATGGGGTTACTTGCCTGAAGTAATTTCCTACTTAGTTTAGTTTGTTTAATATATCTTTCTCATAGTAAGAGTTGTGTCAATTTATATACATGTGCATGCACCAAACAGGAAGAAAAGCCCATAAAAAGACTGGTTTTCAGGCGCTGTCAGCTTGTCCTTTTTAAAAATTCTAATTCAAATTTAAAAAAAAATTCTATATGACAAGTCACGAAGATACTTACTCTTCTTGGCAGTTGCTTATGATTATTTTTCTCTGAGACTAAGTCCATGATGTCTGGATAGTGTCTCGGCACACCTGCCAGATCAGGACCCTCAGATAGAGATGAAGGATTTGACTATTTTCTGACTTTGAAATGAACTTAGCTCTGTTGTGAGATACAGTGGTTCCTCTGGCCATGTGCAGTCTTGAACTTCAGATGACTCTTAATTTTTCTCCTGGAAAGTAGGCACTTGAGTATCAAGTTTGTACGTGGTTAGGAGAAGGTTTTGTAGATTGTTCCTTTGAATCCCAAATTCTGTTCTGGTTCCATTTTATGTGCCTTTTGGATCTCTCCAGACATGACTTGATCTATAGCACAGGAGCGTGTAGCACAAACAACATTCTGGCCTTTTCAGTCATGAAAATTAATCATCAGTTAGTCCATTTGAAAAAAAAAATCTGGAAAATTTTACCAAACCACTGAAATGAATAACAATATTCCTAGCACAATGTCTCGTGGAAAGTGAAAGAATTTTTTCAGTGGGTACTCAGAAACACTTGCCTAGTAACAACCTTCTTGAAAGTTGTGTTCCTCCACCATTATAGCCACTATAGCTACCGTATATATTTCATATGAAGAATAAATGTATGCAGTCCTGGTATGCACCCACAGAGTTTATGGTGTATGTGATCTGTTTCATCAAATTAAGAAACAGATGATAAAAACCCCTGTATTTTTAATACAGTGGTTTTATATATAATGTCATTTATACACACATAATATACATCGAGTATCTACAAAAAAGTTCTTTATAGACTTAAAATAATGATCAATGACAGAACGCATAAAAATTCCCCACATAATAACTGGTCATTTTATTGATGAGCATGAAATTGTCTTCACTGGCTTCAGTGTGTGCTACGGTCATCTTCATGAAGCACTAGAGGCTGTAACTCTCATCACTTAGTATGTCTTCAAACTGCTTAGATCCCCATCTGTATGGATATTCATGGGCACTGCGTCTTCTACAATGGAAAGAATTCAAATAACAGATTGTTTATGATAAAAGGACTCTGCTATTAGGTGAGCAGGTGCAGTAACAAGTCTTGAAAGAATCAACAAATGGCAGTGACACGAAGACTGCTGGGCGCTGAAGGGTGAAGCTATTACTTTAACAGTACAGTGTTTTCCTAGTCTTTTCTGTTTAAGTCTCTCTGTATAGCAGCTGTCATTTTATTTTCATTGCTTAAGGTGACCTTAAGCAATGACTGTAATTTTGGTTAAAATATCAAACAGATCTAATTGATCTACTTGAGTTGTAGTTATTTTATTGTCTTCCGCTTTCTGAGTATTCTGATTCTGTGTAACAATGAAAACGTGTAGAATTTAATCAATTCAAGACATCTATGCAAATGTTATCTCCCACTAATGCATATTTAAATTGAAAAAAACATTTTCAGTTACCTGCCTAACCATGAATCTGAGGTCATTCTTTGTTCCCTTACTTTTAACAAAGGGGATAGTAAGAGCTCAATGCATTTCTCATTAAAATGAACAATAGAGGAGGAAAAACGTTTTTAAATATGCATGCCAGCATGTAAGAGTAACTTTTTCAATGTTGGGATTTTTTTCTACTTTGAGAGATAGTGTAGCCTTACATCAGTTCAAATGTAGCTGTATACAATCAGAGGAAAAACGTTTAAACATCCCAGCATGGGTATTTCCATTTAAATCTGATTACAGTGAAATAAAACTGTAGCTATTAAAGGTTTAGAAGAACTACAAATACAAGCAGTAAAAGAAGACAGTTAGTAAATGAGGTAGTAAAACATTTCAGCAGGGCAAACAGTTTATAGCACTCAGCCTTCCTGTAGCAGACTGTGCTATTCACTACAGACCCGTGCACTGTTCCCTGAACTGCACTTAAACCTGCAATTAACCTTTCACGCCTAATGAAGCTGTTTTGCTGCAAAATTAAAATATATAGTACTGCCTGTTTTTACAGAGACTGGGAGGAGAGCATCTCAAAATGAATGACTTTTTCAGATGCTTTTGTTCAAATGCAGAATTAAAGTGCTGTTTGTATATAAATCGGGAATGCGCTTTTCAAGGCAATCTAATTTGATGTGCTGTATTTTATTCCTGTACTTATTAATTGTTTTGCATAATTGTAAAAAAAAAAAGCAACAAAAAATTCACACACCAGTAATTTTATGATTAGACACTTACTTCCTGAGAATAAACTATTACCATTTAACTTCCATTAGGAAAGACAATAGTTCTGCTAAAGATAACCAAGTTCATATTGCTTTCTCTGGTATTTTTCTCATTCTGGATGCAATTATCTCTTACAAAAATACACTCTCCACTTATGTATTTGACTGGGCTCACTTCTTAATGATCTTTCCATACATATCCTTAAGACAAGCTAGAGATTGGTTTAGCTGCATAGAACTAGGTCAGGTTATTTCTATAACACTTAGTAGAAAAACAAACTAAACTTAAAAATAGGTTCGGTTCTGCAGCAAGGCTTGAATTTCCAGAAATTAGACTATTAGAGGTGACCCATTGGCTCTCCATCTGAGATGCTTACTGACTTCACTGTTCCTTTCTGTCACCTTCCTCAGGAGTCAGAAGCAACTAGAGACTGTGTACTGGTTTGGAAAATACCAGTTTGGATGGTAGGTGGGATATTTAAATGGCAGCATTCAGGGAAGGCAGGTGAATGAAATAACTTGCAAACTGAGGTAACAGATATAGAACACTATATGATTTATAGTTCCGACTTTAATGACTATAAATGTATTCACATTAGCTGTTTGTATACAAAACCTGTAAAATAAAAGGAATGTTTTGTTGTGGTTTTTTTAATGAATATTTAAGCCATAGCATTTTTATCAAGTCTTCTGTTGTATTTTGATGTAAATTCTCCTTGCTTGCAGTGTCTGTGCATCAGCTTGACTTGGTAAATGAAATTCCTTTAGACTGCCAGTCTGAAATAATGAATTGTTCCCCCAGTTAATTGTATTGCTTTGATAACAAGGAACTATGCTGGGCATAGAGAACATAATAAATGAATTTCATCAGATGATTTGTGTGGCGTTTTGAAAAATGCTCTTCTAGAGTGACCCGATTTTAATGGAACTCTAACAGCATGGGAGTATACCCCAGTATGCAGCATTAGATTTGAAGGAAATAGTTCTTCCTTTTTCTTAATTGTTATGTAAAGTGAGGTTAGCATCATACACCCAAGTATATTTTAAAATATCTTATAAAAAATGGAAAACCTGTTTTTCTAATAATATTCATTCCATTTAGCATGCTCCCTAAGCTTAGCTGCTAAAGACAGGATCACATGTGAGCAACCATCAAAATGTTATTTAGGTTTTATCCTTGAATTTGTTAATACTGGGTACTACTGATACTTTAAAAGTGCTTCAAAGATTCAAAAATTCAATTTATCAAAGTCCAATTTAAGGCATCACTAGCTTACGCCAGGAAATATATGTGTATGTGAGAAAAATGACTTAATTAATCTTGGCTCTTGCATATCCTGAAATGCAGCGATGATAATTGTACTTAGCGTTTTACAATATTGTGCTGTGTATTTTCAAAAGGCTGTATGCACTTTAATTGATTCTTGCCACATTTTTGTGAATTAAGAAAGGTAATGTTATAGTGTGCAATAGCATAGATTTTTTCAGGATACTGGAAACCTGAACCAAATCTGACAGTATATCATATACTAAAAAAGAAGCCTGTAGAAACACTTGTTAGTGAAAAATATTAGTAGATAAGTGTTTTAACGAGGCAATGCATGAAAAATATTGCCAAAATTGGATTCTGTAATAGATAAACTGAGTTTGATATTGGCCTGAGTTAAAAAATAGAGACTGCCTGTTAAGCATGGTGAAAAGTATTTTCAAATGTTTCTTTGTGGAGTGGTACTGTTATTGGTTAGAGATTGAGGTGTATTGACCGCTATGGAGAACCAGCACCATCTTTGCCTACATTATGGGTATATAGAGCTGTGCTTCTGCAGAAGTGTCATGGTTGTATTGCAGCCATGGTGGAGTAAAACATACGAATGATGTGAATACTCCTAATCCATTTCATTGCGATATTGCCTGCATGAATTTAAAAATTCAGAACTACCATGTATTAAGTGTGTTGTCAATCACAGCATTTCAGCGGAAGTCAGTAATTTCTAGCAAGTGTGCAGCAACAAGCAAATAGAAGAGTAAATTCTTAAACTACTAATTTCCTAAGTATACCTGTCCATGCCCTCTGTAATACCCTGTTAAGGTCCTAAAAGGTCATGAAATATCAACCGCTTAACTAGAACTTGAAAAGAAGGATTTTGATGAGTTGGCAACATATAGAATTTTTCCAGGCCAACACCATCATGGTTCACTGTCAGCTCACAAATCCATACATTCTGGAAAGATATTTTCATATCTTTTCGTTCATGGTATATAATAACTTCTGAATATTTCCAACTAGGAAGGCATATATATTATTTTCTGATTTGATAGTTTCATCCATTTCCAAATGCAATACACGAACATTTAATAAAAGAAAATCCATGTCAGAGAGCTACTTGTCCACATAACCAAGAAAATGGTGATAAAGAGAGGTGATGCTAAGATCACACAACAAATCAGTAAGAGACTTAAATGCAACTCAGTTCTCCTGATTTCCAATTTAGTGCCTTAACTGCACTTTTTTTTCTTCCTCCATTTCTTCCCTGTTAGCAGGTAGCATTTTAGAAAGCGAGAACTTGTTATCTAAGTCTTGAAACAAAACTGATCACTTCTGGGAAAGTACAAAAACTTGGCATGAAAGGAACCATCACATGGCTCTGGAACTCTTCTCACATTCTGCACATTAAATTTTGTTTTTCCTTTATCTTACAGGTCTTGCAATTGCAAGTGCACTGATAGACATTTCACAACAGAAGCCTGCGGACTGTAAAGATAAGAGTTCAGGAGTCAGAAATCGAAAACATCATCTTTCAACACGTCAAGGAACTTGTGTCTGAGATTCAAAAACTACTATTGTATATTCTGTAATGTTTTCTTTTTAAATGGCTTCCATTGAAAGCTCTACTACAGCCTCAGTTTTTATGGAGGCAAATCTATGAATGAACATATGAGGTATTGTGCTCTGTTATAGTCACACAGCCTACTATACCCCAAAGCAGAACTTACGGTAGGTATGAATATGTTTGATGAGCTTTAATAAAAAGAGTGGATCCTGATATCAACAAAATATGAAATAAAATACCTAGTATTCTTAATCCTGAACATATCAGAGCAGGGAAAAACCTTGAACAGAACTAGGAAAAACTGTACATTGTTTTGTAATGTAGAAGGAAATTGTATAATTGAAAACTAAGCAAATTCCAGGAAACTAAAGAACATTTTTGTATAACTTAATGTAACAATGAGAATTGTACAGTTCTTTCCTTGTAATCAGCATTAAGATTTCTTTCCAGCAAGCAGGAACTAAGGAGGATCTTTTGGATTTAGGTGTTCTTTTGTCATTGCCCGAAATAGGTAGGCAGCTTTTGAATTTAGCATAGGTGTAACCCAAGAACACCACACGTCATATCTGAAAGATAATTCCATAAAAAAAAACTTGGTTTGAGCATTTCATGATTATTTTTCTTTACCTTGCAAAAGCCTCAGAAACATTATCTGGGCTGCAGCAGAGTGGCTTTTATGTTTCTGTACCTAAGAGTCTATTCTGAATTCTGAATGATATATTTTACAAAGAGTGCATGTGGGTCTTCCATGCCAACTAACTGATTAGCAAAATTAATTGAGCATGGAGAAGCAGCTTCTGCCATCAAGTTTGTTGTTTTTTCCAAGAAAGTCTCCAAGATTGCAAGTCTAAGGAGAGTATAACTTGCTGTTATTCTACCTGCTCCCATTTCAATATTGAAATTTGCTAGTATCTATGTACTGTCCTGACCTCCAAGCAGACAAAATGAATCCCAGTCAGCACTTTGAGCCTTGTTTTTATAATGAAGTGTGGATGTTTTTTACTCTCCAAGCTGCAGAATTTCATCTCATCCTCACTTTCACACCAGGTAAGGGATTACCCTGCATAACAAAAATTAAATAAATAAATATTTGGAAATCCAAGTTGCTTCCAACAGTGGTTCTCAAATCCAGCATCCACTACGGAACCTCACACAATCAGTACTCAGCAACAAAAAGCAGATGAAAGCTTCCTTTTGTAGGACATTAGTCTTTGGGGGCTTGGTCACCACAACAGATAACCTAGCAAAGAGCTTTAATGGCCCTCAGTCTTTTTATTTACTCAGAATACATGAATATACAAAAGAATAAGAGAATGCTAGGGGTAGGTAGCAGAGGTGTCATGTTCTCATTTACACATTACATGTTGACAGCAGTATAATATGAAACAAGTAGTTTTGTACGAGCTTGTTGAAGCTATAGTTTCTCAAATCCAATTTTGCCACCATACTAGTACAGGAGAGTGATACAGAGGTATAAATGCCTCATATAATGATAGACTTTTGGTAAATATGAAAGATATAAAAAGATAATTGATGTTTACTACTATATCTGTATTTTTCATGTTCTTTTTATTTCAGGAAAATGATGACATTTTACTGTTTATAGTTGACTACATAGTTACTTGCATGCCATGGTGGTGCAGTAGCAGTAATAAAGCCCTGTTGTGAGCTGTGTTTATTTTGTAACGCCATTCATACATAGAAGTACTCAGCTTAATTTGGATGAGGACTAAATGTAAAAATAACTATAAAAAGGAACGATTGTACAGTATGTAGTTATATCTTATACAGGAATATTAGGTTGCGTCTAACCATGACTGCTCTATTGTTTTGATAAATTATGCACTTATGAATTATGGTATAATTATTTCTTATGCTGGCATGATTGTTTCGGTATTTTCATATCTTAAAATAAGATTATTATCCTAAAATAACGCCATCACAATCTTGTGACTTTTATTGCCTATTCTGACCTCAGTCTCTTATATCTTAAAACTAAAATTTACTTTTTAAAGCTTCTGTTGGGAACTTTCAATCAGTGCTACTTAGCATAGTGAAAAAAATGGTGTTTTGAAAACAACCCTTTCTGTCAGTTTTAAAGTTGATCTGTTCAAATGAATATAAACCCATGGAACTGGTTTATATGATGCATACACTTAGAAAAAGGAAAGAACCACTTGTCTGGAATATGTTCCAAACTCTGTATTACCCTCAACCTAAACATTTCACGTAAGACATATACAGTGTGTGTTTTGTGAATGTACTGGAAATCCCGTACACAGAACGACCATGTAGTCTTATAGAGCAATTTTGACTGTACTCACTCATAAAGGATTACATTCCTCCATATCTCAACCAGAGTTTGACAATTACTTGAAAAGAAGGTATGAGTTTTAAAGGGATTAAAATATTTTATTGCAACACTGAAGATGGGCAAATAGCTATCAGACATTGCATTGTGTTAACAGTTAACAATGTCATTTTAATTGTAAAAGAAAAGCATGTTTGTCATGGGATCATTCAGCATTTTCACTCACTCTGAGAATGTTTTTTTCCAAAGTATCTTTCTTCTCCCAGGGTCCCTGATTGCATGCAAATTAGTAAAGATATATAATAATAAAATACATAAATAAAAGTATTTATATAATGGCCACACTTAAATACCAGAAGTTTGCCAACATATATCAAACCAAAGTTGCAGAGTAACTGTTACAGTTTTCTGGTTTACAGGTATAAAAATATTATAATGTCTGATAACTACATTTTGTTAGTTGTTGGCAAGTGCAAACTTTTTAATAATGACCACTGTACATCAGATGAGATGTTTTATGAACTGTCACATTATGATTGCTTCATGAAAATGCCAATTTTTTAAAAACTCTGTTCTCCAGTTTAACTTTTGAACTCTTTCTTGGAGTCAGAAAATGTTGAATGGCCTGTTTTACCCCTAATGTGATTTATGTTGGATGAAAAATAAACAACTAAGTGCTGTTCTGGAAAGTAAGCCCCAGTGAAGTTCTGATTGTCAGGATTCCACCTCCACCCCCTCAATCTGTGGATTCTGCTGAGGGAAATTCAGCAGCTATGAATTACTGTTCAAAATACAAGTTAGACCGTCCATGGTAGCATGAGTTCACCAGTCCTTCAGTTCTTCTCTGTGCTTGTATATTTATATAAATTCCTGAAACTACTTAAATTTGTGCACATATAAATAACACTTTAGAATACTTGCTTCCATAATTCCTGTGAAATAGTTTACCTATACAAAAAAAATGGTTATCTGTATGTTGACACTATTAAAATTATATCTAAAAAAAAAGGGCCAAATTCTATATATGCTAAAGCATGAAGATACCATTAATTCATGAAGATACCATTAATTAAGAACATTCAGATTCATCTGATTGGAAAATTTTCATAGCTGACTGCTGTCTTTATAGTTAGAGTCCCCTCTCATTTTCCCAAATCAAAAACATTTGAACAAGTTCAGATCGGGACGTGGAATTTGTTGTGTAAAATCTGCAGCAATAATTGTTTTATAAATAATCTGATACATCAGATCAGAGAGCTGGAATCCTGATGGTAAGAATTTTAGTTTGGGATCACGTTAACAGATGTTCAGTCTTTATGCATAATAACTTTCATAGTATTCATCTAAATTATAAAATCATTATGTATCTGATTTCATTACCAGTTTTTTAAAAAGCATCTGAAAGGTTTCTTGCCAATAAAGGAAAAGTCTCTGTTAAAGGTAATTAACAATCCCTCTCTTTTTTTTAAAACAAAGTTATCCTATCCACAATGCTTGACATTACTGGGGAAGATTAAATAAATTATCTCTTATTTTTTCAGTCTCTAAGGCGCAGTATTACCTGAAAAGCTGTAGTTTACTGATACTTATTTCAGATCATTTCTAGAGTAAAGTACGGAATGCCTAAGGCTATTTTAGGTGCTTATAGCAAATAATAACAAAACTGCTGTTATCTACAGGTGGCCAGAACTTCCCATATTGTCTTCAGCTTGCTAAATACTAACAAAGAACAAAGCTGCAAAAGCAGGCCTTACAGAACCTTGGCTTCTATAATGCAGTGCCATATGTTGTTTCAGGTTTTCCTTATTTAATGATATTTCACTTTCAAAACAAATGCTTATATATCTATATGACCGCATATACGGCCACATGTGGCCATTTCTATGGCTGCAGATATTTCTCCAGTAAAAAAATCATCATCTTGTATATTTACTTGAAATTCTAGTGACCCTCTGAAATGTATTGTGAAGCTAAAAGGGAACTATTATTACCCCAGGCTTTCCTCAATTGATACTTCCTTGGTCATGTAAGTTGAAGCTGAGTCATATTTTGGTAAAAAACATCTCTTTGTACCTCTTCAGATATGTTCGAAACTTCCCTTTTCTAAAATAAGAAAGCAAGGGTGGGAATGGTGAACAAAGACAAAAAACACAAACCAACCAACCTGCTTTAAAACATACAGGAAGCATATATATATATATGTTAGGTAATTGGTTTGACAGCTGATTTAAATCAGATCATTTTCGCAGTTTCCTTACAAATTTTCACATATTGTATTGAACAGTATGAAGACTTTAACTGAATTAGTATACACGACTTTTGTGTATGCTAATGGTCATTTCTACAGAAATAAAACCTTAAATGCATTTAGCCTTCTGAGTGAGGATATAGAAGTCTGTTTAAAATATTGTATAGAGAATGTTATTTCAGGGTCTTATCAATTGGCTATCAGTATTTTCAGCTAGTCCGAGACTAAGCGCATAAAGTGAGGCAAGTGCCTGCCTTCCTTTTATATCCTCTATTTTTTAGTATATTTTCCTGTAACAGTTTTTACATGCTAAGGTCAGAGTTAATAATACAGAAAGCTTATATGAATTTGGAGTTTGAGAGAATTGTTACTCATATGACAATAACTGTTTACCTTTCTATGTTATCAGAACAATGCTTAGCTATGTTCTTTTCCAATTTTAGCAAATGTTTTTTTCCAAAAGAGTTTTTATTAGACAAGACGCAAGAAAAGAATAAGATGGAGCTCTTCAAATACACTTCCAGACCTAGAAGATATCTTAAATGTCTTATTCTACTGAAAGTCTGAGTTTTTCTAACATTCTGGGTCAGTACTTATCAAAAATCATTGTTACAACATGAGTTTTAGTTGTTACATAAAGGACAATTTTCTTTTCCATGTGAAGTCATAAAGCTCTTTTATGATATCCAGTTATAAAACATACCTGAGAAAAAATAAACATAGTTTTGGAACATAATGTTAGGATAACCACAGTGGATGTTCTCATGACAGAACTCTACCCAAATTGTCTGCGTCCTAAAGCTTTCTCTCAGGCATACCTATTAATATTCCTTCAAATCTCCTCTTCCCCCCTTCCCAAAGCACAAAGAGCCAAATGGTCAGATATAAAAGTCTTTCTAAATGTATTAGTGTAGGTAATTTTGTTTCTGCTTCTAAATAGATGGTTGAAATATGGCAAATCATTTTTCTGCTTTAAGTTTCTTAACTGAATACTTAGGAATGATAAAATTAACCTTACTAATGACATGGGAATATTGAAGATTAATTAATTAATGTTTAAAGAGTACTCAGAGCTCTTTAGTGATCTAAAAATAAGTCACTGTATGAGTGCTACATATATTTTAGTTATTAAGTTATTTAGTATCAGATTTATTTAATAGTGCTAGACCTTGCAGTTTTCTATACCACAACCTGAGGCATAATTAAAAAAAAAAAAAATAAAGAAAATAAATATTTGCTGGCAAATATTAAATAATTCATACTCTGTGGCTTTTCACACAGTAGTGGTCACAGAATTTGCTCTCACTTTCTCCTATTGAGGTAATTTTCCCATTGTTGGTAAATCATTTTACTAATCTACTACACTTACTGGTATCTTTGATTAATCAGGCTTCTCAGATGTCTGATATTATGTTATTTGTTCTTTGTTTTTCTTCTTCAAGTGGCCATTCTTTGTACAGTACCTTCTGCTTCATTCACAGTTGCCCAGACTATAGGATCCCAAAGGTGCTCCACTATTTTGATGTTCATTGTAGCCTGAAAATGTCAGTGATTGTACCATTTTAACCATGTTGAAGAATATGGGGGATCATACATTTCCATGCCTTAATCCCTCATTTATATTAAATGGGCCAGAGATTTTTACACCCTGTTCATGCTCCATCTTCTTCATTGCAAACAGTGACTATGCCTTTTTAAAAATGTTTTATGGAGTTATAAATTCCTCCAATGTAGCTCAAAGGCCATGATACAGTATCATAAGATTTCTTAAAATCTATAAGCCTGCGTATTCATTCTGATTATAGTGTTGTATCTTATCAAATATCTCATGAAAATATTTAACATTTGGTAGAACTCTCTTCCAGAATCCCCACTGGTATTACTGAACTGTTCCTGTTTTATTAAAAAAAAAAAAAAAAAAAAAAAAAAGAAAAAAAAAAGTAAAGCCTTCTTGGAAAGCTTTATAGATTTTAAGAAACAGGCAGGTGGCACACTGACTTTTACACTGCAGTTATGAAAACCACCTTCCATCGCTCTGAAACTTTTTCAGATATCTGAAATCAAGAGAATTACTCTGTACAGCCTTTGGCTTCATTTACCTCTTTCTGCTTTTAATAATTTAATTGCAACTCTGTGAACACATGGTGCCAACCAAAGGGTTGTAATTGTATCTTGGATCTCTTCAGAACTGGGCTCCAGAAACAACTCAGGTCCATCGTTCTGTAACTTCCTTCTTTGAAAAGAAAAGATTTTCATTGTTCAGCAGACTTGCAAGAAAATGTAACCTTTTCCTTCAGGTTTAGATCTGCCACCTTCTCGGGCATTAACGTTCCTCCTCTGCTCCATCCTCTCCGCCAAGCCATTCAAATACTGTCTTTCACATTGGCTTTCTCTATTGGCATTTTCTTTTGATTCAATCTCATTGTGAAACCGATCCAGTTTCTGAAGGCATGCAGTCCTTGCCGCATGCTGATCCTGATTCCTTTCCAAATTCTTTTATCTTTCCTCTTGAAAGCATGCTGATTTCTTCAGCAGTTCTCCCACTGTATCTCCGATCATCTGCACTTTGATCTACCCTTAGTATCAGCATCATCTGCTCACTTCACATAGAAATCTTCCAAAGCTTCAAACCTGTCCTGAGCTGCTACTCAGCAATTCCTGAATCCCTCAGAATTTGTAAGTTTTATTTGTATCATCTATGTTTAATTTGACTCTGTTGGGACAAGGCTGTCTCCTGTATAGGCCTTTAAAGTTCTGATATCCAGCCAGTTGTTCCCATTCCCCCACCCTGCATTTTAGCTTCTCTTGCACCATATGCACTCAAAACATTCCATGTCCTCAGTGTCCACCCTTTCTTAGACCGCTGCATTTTATCTGCTTTCCCAGGACTTACTGAATAAGTGTTTTCTAAGATTTTTTGCTTCTTTCTGAAGAAAAGCCCTTCAAATCCAAGAAATATTACTTTAGTATGACCCCACTTCTTTAGCCTGCCTGGGTTTTTACCGTCAGCAGAGCTTTTGGAGTCACACATGTATCCAAGGTATTTGGTTATGTCAAGATTCAGGCAACTCTAGCCAGAGCAGGTGTGCTAAACCATTGCCCAATTTCTGTAGTACTGTAGACCAGGGGGTTGTTTTCTGCAATACTTGGAAGGCAAGGGGAAAATTTTTGATAATTTTAAATATTTTATGTTAATTAATTATATTGCTGTCTGGGTGTTCTCGTCTTATTTAACACGACTGCCATTTTATAAGGTTAGCTTCCCACTGTGCCTCTCAGTCCCATCAGAAGGAAAGCATACAGCTTAATGGTCTCTTCACCACTGAGCCACTGATATTACTAATGGTAGTTTTGTTATTATTTAGGTTATTTTCTAAACTAATCCATTTTTCAGAAGAGGCCTTTAAAATTGTCTGTCTCAATGGTAGCTCAAAATTGAAGCATTGCAATTTACTCTGTCTTTGCTCAAACTTCTGTTACAACAAACTGCCTTTTTTGTAAAAATTACCAAGCCAAAAGAAGTGCTTTGAAGCTTGGTTGGCTTTTGCCTGCTTTGCAAAGAGTTGCGTTGATGCTTTGATGGCAAACAACATAGACTGCAAAGGTTTCTTTATTTGTGTTCCTGCGACAGTGCAATGTGCAAGCAGTAGTTTTGCTGTCTGGGAAGATCAACTTATTTGGTTTATAGACTGTAAAAATGAAGGCCAACAGGAAGGGTATCAGTAGCTGTACCCATACAAATTATTATTTCCACAACAACAAAACTGGCATCACTAAACTCTAAATAAGTAAAACTGAAACCATTAAACAACATGACATTTTGCTTCCTGATTTCGTGCTTGATTGTTAGGAGAGTGACATACAGGTGAAGTTCTGTTTTGCAGGAGGAGAGACAAAATAAGGTGCTAATCCAACTCATGTTTACCCAAAACAGTACATTTGTGCTCACACACACACACACATATTTATATATGTGCCTCTTCTATAGAAATGTTAGTTTGGCTGAAGGTCTGTGGTTTTGCTTGCAAATATGTATACGATATCTTTCTGCATAGAAAGCAGTGTCCTCCAGGAGTTTTGAGGATTTTTCTGGCTTTTCTTTCTAGTTTTACATAGACTGTAGCTAAAAGGGGGGTTTGCTTTATGAGTGGATACCATCCTTAGTTACCTAGGAGAAGAATGAGCCCCCATTAAATCTTTGAAACCTTCAGGCTTCCAGTTAGATAGAAATTCATGGCTATGGACTGAAAAAGGATCAAGCAAAGTGGATTTAATGTAGGAGGCCGGATGTGCCACTCTTGTCCTTCAGGTGCCAGAACACTAAGGCCAGATTGTAACATTTAGCTCAAGTTCTTTAACAGGTCTTAGGATCACCCTTTTGAGGTATGTCAGCAAAAATTCATTGATGACAGAGGAATGGCACAGGTTTGTAGAAACTGGGAGCAAGCTCAAAGCTTTCCTGTGGTGTAGGGACTCTGTCTGAAATTTATTATTATGACGTTTATATTTATTGGTCTCACCTTGTTATGTCAACTGCAGACATTGTATTACATTGCATCAGGGTTTTGTATGCCAAAGATTGTAAGGACGCACCTATATAGCATAACTTATTATGGTGCAGATCTCTTCAGCTGACTCTAGGTGAGTTGGTCTGGGTACCAGAAGAGCGTAGCTGCATCAGCACTGTACTGCACCCCTGCTAATAGCTCACTGCTCCGCAGAGCTAATTAGCTCGGTGAGAGAGTACAGGAGACTGGTATAAGCCAGCTTGTTCCCAGCTAGCTCAGGTAGTTCTGCACAGTGTTTAATTTTGCTGTCTGGTTTCTAAGTTAGCTACACTTGCTGGATTAGCCTTAGTGCCAAAGCAATGTAAATAACAGCCCCACTCCAGTAATACACTCAGTGCTATTGAGTGACATTTTTCAGCAGGCTTTCTTCTGTGAGCTGGTGAAGCAAAACAAATGCTAAGATATTCGTATTAGTAAGTATATTGTGCCCTTAAAAAAGTCAGTTACTCCTTCTCCTATGAAGGCTGGCACTAACTGTGCTGATCTGTGGAATCTGAGTCATAGCTTAGAGAAACCAACAGTCAGAAGAACTGTGTACTGAAGAACAAGTGGCCAAGGAATAGCAAATATTCCTTGGATTCCTTTTGAGCCAGATTTTATACAAGTTTGTTGCCTTTTTGCCTACTATTTCAAGCTGCACAGTTACTCTCTGTACCTACGTGTCTGACATTTTGTTAGGTGCTTCTAAGTAAAATGCTCCAGCTCCAGAAGTATTTAAATTTGTATCAATAACAAACAGCTTTCATTCTTTCTCAGTCAGTGTTGGCATATGCAAAGCAAATTGAAAGCTATGATCAACATAATAAACTGAAACAACTATCTCTTCCAGTCAGCCATTACCTTGCTATTTTTTTCCCCCCACTTTAGATAAACAATCTACAATGTGTTTACTGAGGCTTGTACTGATATCCCTCAACGGCATAGGCGAGTCTACTTTTATTCCAGCAGACACAGAGAATAAGCCCATGGTGCACAGTGCGTGCAAACCCCTTTGAAACCTAAGATTATTTGTTCTCTGACTGTTCTAAGGTAATTAAGGAGCATTGCATGTTTCTCAATTAATGATTCCTCATTCAGCTGGGGATCTTTGATGCTAATTTGTTTTAATCAGGACAGAGACTGCTAAAAAACTAAACAATTCAGTGAAGAGGAACTAGGAATTTTTAATCAAGTGGAAAAGATCTAAATGCTATGAGGGACACATCCATCATAAGTTTTCACTTCTTGTTCATTTAACTTTGTTCTTTCAGGTCTCATAAAACGCTGTGTTAATCAATGCAAGAAAGTTTGTTAAGATGAAGAACGTGCGGTATTTTTTCCTCCAGCTGATGTGAAGATTTGTGCAAAAATGAGGAGCTAGAGCAAGAGCCATCATACTAAAAAGCATTCACCTCTGGTTCTTAGTTATGCACTACAGTTATAGTTTCAGGTTTTGTCAAACATCATATAGAAAGTTGTCAATTGTTGTGGTCTTAATATGCTGGGGAGTCACTGGAAAAAAATGCTAGGTTTGTTGGGGATAGGATGCTCTCCATTTAAATGTTAATTTTTAAATTATTTTTGGTATCACACTACATGCATACATAGGGCAAAGTGACGTTCTGTATTCTTCTACACATGGAATTAGTATTTCAAATGCTGCAGCCCATGGTACATGAAATTACATGCTTTCCGAGTAGACCATGTATATGCTTGATAGAATAATGTTTTATTCCTAAGTACATTTATTTATAGCACTGAGGCAAAAGCACTTCACGGTTCTGCCTCCTCCAGCTGCTTTATCACGACAGACTTCGTGTCTTCCATCATGCAAATAGTACCAACACACATCTTCTACTCCCATGGTTTCAACAGAGGTGGGGATGCTCCCAAGCCTTGGCTTCCAGGGGTCTTCAGCCATTGGACAGAGATAAAGCCATGAAGGACACCTAAGTCCAAAAAGTAGATGTTCCTGTATAAGCAGTAGTTTGGCACCTGTGCAATTAAAGGCAAACTGTAGGTGCTAAGGAATTTCTAGATCAGAGAGAGAGGCATTTAGTCAGTTTGAGGTTTTTCACGTCAGGAAACATTCTCAGATTGGAAATTCTCATGTGACCTCCATCATCTTCCCAATTACCGCTTTTAATGCATGAATTCTGTTTTGGACTGATACCTAACTTCTATTACTGAATAGGTTCATGGCAAAGTGCTATGTACTAAGTTCTAAACAACACCAAAAATAGGCAGAGAGCCCAGATGGCTCCCTGCCACCTTGCCCTTCTTTCTTTATGACTGTGAACCACTGTGTATGTTTTGTAGTTCAGGAGTCAAAATCAACAGAAAAATCCTGCTAATAAATGCCTAATGACCTATGTCAGGCATGAACTTTGTGCAATATAATAGCAGCAAAATCTCTGTTTCTACGGGGTTTTTTTAAGCAAGCTTAAATACACCACAGCTAAGAGTAGAATTGTATATGTTAAATTATTTCTGTACAAATGGAAGCACAGCTGTTTAAGAGTTTTCTATAGAAGATGGCTTTTTTCACTCAAAAGCTGTCTGTACACTGTGAAACACAGTTCAGATGCTTGAACTTATGCTAATTGAAAGATCAACATTTTTCTTTCCTCAGTGAGTGCCCTGCTCTTTTCGTCTTTGAGAGGGCTCTCCCATGTGCAAAAAATGAGCTGTAATTATGCCCAGCTCAAGGCAATCTCAGGATCTAAAATATCCTGCCAACCAGTGTGTTCTCAATCTGCCTTGTTAGTTCACAAAATTGTGCATGTGCCTTTGCTACAGTCTCAAACCTGATAATGTCACATCATTGGGACAGGAAGCATTCTCTGATCTTATCTGAAGTGACACTTGCAATTTCAAGTTCTAGCTTGATGAGATCACATTGTCAGGGCTCCACATAAGTGTGATCTTTCCTGATTTGCAATTGTATCTGTTTTGAACGATCTTTACACTGTTCAAGCAAAAACATATGATAATGTATTTTGTCAGATGCAAGGATAATGAAGGGGTGATTTCATGTTTCCACTTTTAGAAAATCCAATTCATGTGACTAAATTCAGTCAGTTTTCTTACCAGTTCCACCCCATCTGTCTAGCGCACCTGGAAACTCTAGTACCTGCAAAATACAAGCATGTCAAGGTAGCTCATCCCCTTCATAAAATAGATGAGCCTTATTACCTTTAAACCTCTATTAATTCCATGAAGCTCAGGGCTATAAAATGGTTTGCACATGCTAGAGTTGTTAAAATATATATTATGCCTTAAGTAAAAATATTTAACATAGTAAAAGCTTGTAAAGTTGAAGAATACTTAAATACCTACGTTGTGTTATTGGCTGTAAGAAAATCTGTAATATTTAAAACCAGGAGACTCTGAAGTCACATTTCAAATGTTTTTATTCATTATATTAATTTTCTTCAGATGTACGGGATACGGGAAGGAAAGAGCTATTGCGAATGCTGTATTTCCCTTTTTGTCAGATAGATTACCAAATCCTGTAACACCAAGTAAAAATAGAAGGGGCAAGAAATGTTGCGTATAGCTAACCTATTAAGACTTCAGGAGTTTATGAACAAAACTATGCTGGTAAGGTACAAAGACTTGGACCTTCAACCTCCATTTAATATGCATTCTGACAGAGCCCTACATCAATCTGGATGACCAGGATGAAGAGCAGGTTTTGAGGTCTTGTTTAGCAATAACATGATAGCATATTTATTTGTCTGGATTGTGGCATATGGATCATAGTAAGAAGCAAAACAAACCACAGCTGTTTGACTAAACTACTGCAAAGCCAAAAAGTGAAAAACTATTTATTTGTCCATTGAAACTGCCAAAATAGAAGGCAATAAGAACCTAAAGTATTTGACTTTCTTGAATAATAAGGTGAGACTGGAGTCTTGGTCCTGGAAGGCTGGAGGAGTGGAAATAGAGGACTTTCTCATCAAGCAGTTTTGAAATCCATACAAAACCTTTGGCAGTTATTTTTTTCGGCTGAATATTATTCCTAAATAGTCATGTCCAAGCCAGAGGGAACACGATTTATTAGAGTTATTCCCATACAGCAATAATAATTGTATCCCTCCTACTACAAGATTAGACAAATATACAGTTTTGTTGTGTATCACATACTGATATATGACCCAGATAAATCACTAAAAATTAAACCTTAAGTGTTGCATTTGGACTACTAATCCTAGACAAATACTACTTCTCTAATAATGAATCCAAGCCCAAAATGCATTGTATTGTAAGGGAAGTGACAGTTCTGCCAAAACCCTACATAACTTGCAAGATGCAGGCTCATGTGAGATTACTGTGTGCTGTGCTGACTAAGAAAAAGAAAGGACAGAATTAGGTTACTGTGATGCTACCATATATATTGGGCCATTGCTGAGATGAGAGATGCACATACAGTGCTGCCTCTGTGCATTCCTTCCAGAGTCAAAGTGCTCTCCAAGTTTCACTTGTATTTTGGGGACAAAGTAGGCACATACCGAATGTGTAGGATATCAAAAGTTCTTTTACTGAATATTGTGATGTCATATTTATTGCAAAGCTACTCAGATTAATGCATTTGAAGGAGAAAGCTGTCTTGCATTATTTCTAAGGGACTGGATTTCTTCTAGTTGCACAGTGTGGTTTTGTATTTATTCCCATGTTGATGTTCAAGCTTTATGACTGGATAGTTTCAAATGTTATTAGATGACAGCAATAGCTTCCAATCTATTGCCTGGTCAGCGAGATTTTTATTGTTTAAAACAGCTTAACCTTCCCATACCATTTTATAGTGTATATAGAGCTTATTCCAAACCCCTTTATGCTTTAACCAGAAGATATATTTAGTAGATAGATTTCAAAAGTACTGTGACTGAAAATCTGCATCCTATGGAGACATGCAGTAATCTGTTCTTACCCTAATGCTAGTTATTCTTTAGCAGTGATCTGGAAGAAAATAAAAAATCTCTGCTGGTAAATATTGTAGATGACATAAAAATCAGTGGAGTGGTAAATAATGACAGGACAGATCATTTCTATATTGTGGGTTTGCATCATTTTGTAAGGTGAGCTCATCTGAATGATATGCATTTTAATACAGTCAAATACAAAGTCATATGCCTGGGAACAAAGAATTCCAATCACACATACGGAACAGCAGAAAAGTACCCTTGAAATTAAGTGATACTGATGAAGATTTAGAGTTTGTGATAGGTAGTGTCTGAGTATGAGCTCCCTGCTCAATAGAACGTCTAGGAGAAAAACATTAGCTTTGAATGGGTAAGCAGTGAATGTCAAGCAGGAGGGAGATGAGTTCATGGTATGACTGAGATAAGTGCTAGGATTCTCTGTCCAGATCTTGTTTTCACACTTTAAAAAAAAAAATCTGAAAAACAGAAAATGTTCAGAGAAGAACAAAAGAATGATTCTGAGCATGTGGAAAAAAATTCCAGTATCATGTGATTTAAGAAAATGAATCTACCTAATTCATCTAAAAGTAGCTTAATAGGTGAACTGGTACCAGTCTTCAATATCTACATAAAATAACTATTTGTGAAGAAGTGTGAATACATCGCTAAAAAGGGTATCTAGCAGACGGAAGCTAGAGCTAAACAAATATGTACGTTAAATTAAACCACACAAAATTTTAAAACTGTGGGTAATTGATTACCAGAACTATTTATCTAGGATCAGAATATATTTTCCCCCTCTGATTATCTTTTTGAAAAATGTACTATTGTTTCAACAGAAGTTAATTTAAAATAGATTATCCTAACAATCCCTTTGGTTTTACAATCCATTAAAGAGACATTACAAATCTCCAAATATGACCCAGAATGCAGATTTTTGTTTGAAGAAGAAAATGTTTACAAAATGAAAGACCTATAGGAATAAGTGCTTGATTCATTTTAAATATCCAAAAGAGAAGTGTTTGAAAGAAATAAGAAACCTCCAGTAATAGCTACAACCTGAATATTATGCATCAGAATTTAAAAGGGAAACCAGAAGAGCAGTGACACGAGTTTCTGTTAACTGTCTAAGCTGTCCCAAAATGCTGAAGAACATAACAAACTGGGAAGGTATGGTACTAAGAATTGATGCAGTAATAGCATGATTATTGGCATATTGCTTATGATACATCTTGTTTACTGCCCTTTTTAAGTTGCCACTGACTTTCTCTTTTTACCACTGAAATGGAGCCAAGATTGTGACATAAAACTATAGCCATCAGATGAAGGAGTTTTGATGAGACATTTTTTGAAATGTTGGTATCACTGCTCTATATTTCAACGGCTTGTCATGTGAAAGAAATGAAGAAAAATATTAGTGAGGCATTAGAAAATGTTTGACTCTCTAGTAATGTTCTGTACTAAGTCATGCAAAAGAACTGCTCCCGTTGCTGAAGACACACAAGGTAAAAAATATTAATATGGTAATGACACCAGAAAGGGTCAAAGGATGAAGAAGTAATGAGAACAGACATGTCAGAAGGATGAATAGGTGTGGTCATTAATTTTATTTGAAGAGGCAAAATTGTAGGTTCTGGCAAGATTTAGAGGATGAGTAGAGGCTGAATATGATGCAATAGCTATAGGACAGACAAGACTAGAACACTTCTGGCTAAGGCAAGAGAGAAGAGAAACACTCTCCCTGCATGTAGCATTTATTCTTTTTTACAGGGTAACACCTCATTCTGCTACCGGATGAGCTCAGGGACAGAAAAGGAAAGCGAGCTGCCAAAAGGCAGACTGCTTTTGTCTACCAGGTATAGCTTTTCAAAAACCGCTCACCTCAGTTGATTCAGGGCAGCGTCTGTTTCAGAGCAAATGATGGTAAATGCAATGACTGAACTACTTGTGAAAGAAAGTGCTTAAGTACAGAAATTCATGGAAGATAAATTTCCCAGACTCAAAGAACAGGAGCAGCAGCAAGAGGGAGTTTATCATTTCATACCTCTCCTCTTGCTTTAGAGCCATTATTAACAACACTAGGTAACAAGAATGTCTATAAACTAGGGGCAAGGATCTCAGCAGGGTACCATCACAACAGCCCTGAAATCCGAGTGAGTGCTTATGTTGGGTTTATAGCATTGTTATGCGTGATACTCACCTAATCATTTTTCTGACTGAATACCTACAGGAATGTAGTAATCCTCGAAATGCAGTGAAGATGAGAGGATATGTGTGTGTGTATATATATATTTTAATGGCAATATCTTGGGTACTGATGCAATAGAAATAATTATCCAAGTATCTTCAACATTCTGATCAAAGACACCCAAAAGGAACAAGTTCATTTATTTAGTTTAAGCTCCCACATTTCAATTACCATTCAAAGAAATATTTCCTTCTAGGATGAACAGAAATGAGTTATCGATATAATCATACTGATAAGGAGAAAAAACTTAAAAGTTTTATCAACTGATACTAGGAACCTATTTATTTTCAATATCCCATCTAATGCTCTCTCTTTTTCTATTTACCATGGCCTCTGTTCAGCAAAATATTTAAATGTTTGCGGTAACTTACACTGTTCAACAAAACGCACAGTTTCATACTTAACCATATGTCCCATTGACATTAAGCACATACTTAAAATTAAGGACACAATTAAAGGCTTAGCTGAACTGGAGACTAAGCTCTTTATAAAAGAAGTTAGTTGCAAAGAGAAAATGATCAGGGGTTCATTTCTACTTAGTTGCGCTATATAGCTAGATCTGTGTTCTTTCTAGAAAGAAATAGTTAATCCTAATTCCTCTTGCAGGAGTCTTTAGAGACAGCTGCAGAGGAAGACCGACTGGAAAATTAGGATTTCAGGACTAGCACATCAAGGACCGTCAATTCTAGTCACCCAATTACTGTAGACAACCATGTTGCCTAACCCTGTTAGCTCTTCTTTGGGTCTAGTGGCCAGATAGATCTGGAACTGAGGAACCATTTCCAGTCCCTGCCCAGTTACCTGGGCCAAAACCAAGTCTTTGGTGGCATTTTATAGAAGCTGGTATTTCCGGAAAAGATGTCACGGTAGCGTACAATCAGGAAGGTAAGCCAATGTAATATGCATCCCTTTAAATTGTGAAATCTTTAACTAACATGTACTGCTCTCTTAATTTTCAGAGTTCATATTTAGACGTGATGCAGACCCATCGCCATGGTTAGACAGTAAAGTTCGTAATTTTAGATGATTAAACTGTTGTTGCAGTTCTTGAAAAGTGTTAGGGAGAGATAGTCATTTTTCTTTTTGAACTGTCAGGCACTGTTCTCCTAAATTCCCTAAACCACAGATTGATATCTGAGTGTGTGTGTGTGTGTGTGTGATCTTTAGAACTCACGCCACTCTCATAACCATTTATGATTACTGTTACTAATTTTTGTCACATATCATAGTTTGGGTTTCATATCACCTACAAGTCCTTTCTTCTAATAAACAGCGTTACTTACGTATGCTTGTCTAATGCAATAAAAAAAAGATTCCAAGAGGATCTTTATGCTACAGTTGGATTCAGATAAATAGTCTTTTCAGCACTGCTGTGAGTACAAGTGACATTTTTGAACCAAAACTTAATAGAGAGCGACTAGAATAGCTGACTCCTGATTTTTTGTGGAGATAAAATGAAACTTCAGTCTTCAGACAGTCCTATCATTGATTTTAGTCTTTTATCTCCCATTAAAACATCCCCCTCAAAAATCATTTAGCTGTGGATTTAGCAAAAATAGAAAGCAGATTTTGTCTGTTTTCAAGCTACCCCAGTAATACAGTTATCTGGCTTCATTAGGGCATACAGATGCTAGTTGGAGAACAAACCCACTTCTAAGCTTACTTAACCCATTTCTTACCCTGACAGGAAGAAATATGTTTAGTATGTATCCTTGGCAGGTCACACGGAAAGAGTTTGGTGTTGGGAATAAAATAGGTGGCAAAAAAGAGTAAATGGGATGATAAGTGGAATGAGGTGTCCTGGGCCGACCCATAGTCCAAAATTCTGGGTTCCCAGCAGCCTCAGGTGTGTCATTGTAGCCTTGCTGCTGACCATGTAGTACAGTTCTTCCCTTCCTCCTGCCATCTATCCTGCTTATCTACCATGCTTACTTGAGCATAACTGTCATTGCAAGCTTCATACAAGCATTTGATCACTTGTTTCCCATAGGCTGCAGGATCCATCAAGTCCGTGGTGCTGGGATAGGCCAGTGTGTATGGCTACTAATGCATGGGACCACCTACAGCTGGGATGGAAGAGCCAGGAGAGGAAGCCTACTAGCTCTCATCAGAAATGCTGTTGTGCTCTTTCTTCTGCTGACATATATTTTGTGGCCAGAAACCCACTGAGGGCTGGTGTTGGTGTTCCTCTAGAGTGCGCTTCCTGGCATGCAGATCTGGCTGGCTTGTGTCCCCTGCACCACAACCTCTGGGACCCAGCTCTTGTTGTGTCAGCCCACTTCACCCACATGCCTGTACTCTGTGAGCCTCCTTGTAAGTTAGTACACTGTTGGTAATCCTCAGGTTGTGCAAACTCTGGGGCAAGGCCATGGAGCAAGGCTGTCATTCTCTGGTGAGTCCAACAGCATGCTCTGCTTGGCAGGAGAAGTACAGCGATATGTAATCTACTCATGCACACTAATCCCCATGCATGATCAAAACTTACCACTTGTGAAACCGTCGTCTATGAGCACACCTTATCTTCAGACTGAAAATGCTATGTTTAGTGACTGCGACCATGTGAAGCTTGCACTTAAGCCTGATTCTGTGGGTACTTTCCATTCTTGGACACACCTCCACTTGCGCTATCAGTGTTTGAGAGGAGTGCTCCTGAACTGGAGGCTGTAAGCTGCCAATGTAGCTGGTTTAGTATGGTGGAATCATCCTATTAAAAATTAGAAGAATACGTGCCCTGCTTGTGCCATGGAGTACACAAAGGTGCATGCTACTAACAATGTGTGCTAGCTTGTGCAGGCCATATTAATCAGCCTGGTCAGATATATGGTGGTGGATGTCAGGCATGAAAGCCTTAGAGTATGGAACATGAAGCTTTCACATACGGGTTACCTTGACCAGGTGTCCTTCCCTACCAGGGGCATACAGGCCAGAGTGCTTTCCAAAAACCTGCGAGTACTGTTGAACAAGAATGTGGGGCTTGCAGGTCTGCTCCTGAATGACTCTACCTGCAGGAGTGGACCTTCAATGTGCAGACTTTGCAGGTGCGTAGTTCAGAAATGTGATGAGATTCAAGCAGTGGAATGAATTTATGGATGCTTGGCTTGACAACAAGGGAACAGGATAAAAGCTTCTCTCTAGCTCAAGATGAACACAGGAGGGAAGGAGGGAGGAAACAGAATTTGCTTATGAAAGCATAGTAAAGCCTGAAGCAAGTGTACTGGATGAAGGAGCAGAGAATCTATTTGCATTAGCTTAGCTGTGTGTGGTTATGTTTGTCTAGTAATTGGGCA
>NW_009260126.1:183822-236348 GCF_000687185.1 Egretta garzetta
CGAATGTGTGCAGAGATGTGGAGAGGGGGAGGGTAGAGGTTGGGTTCGTCAGCGTTCTGCAGAGTGAGGTGGGAAACTGCTGCTCTTTGTTCAAACATCTGATCCCACTGTGGAAATTCTTCACTGCTATTAAAAAAATGCAGTGGGGACCGAATTTAATTGCCTAGTTACTGAAGAGGAGAAAACGGTGACTCTACTGAAAACAATGACAATAAGGTGATAGCTCACAATCGTGCCACAGGCTTTTCTTTGGTAGGGTCCTGATCAAAAAGTTGCTGAGTGCTAAGTCAATTTATACAGTGCGACTCCATATGGAAACAGATTGGAGGAGGTCAAGTTTTCCATGGTGACCTTTGCTATCACCACCAATTGGGTGGTGCCTTGGTGTGTCGCTCGGTATGGCCCCCTGTTGTACATCTCACCATTTACCCAGAGCTGTACTAGAGCCAGCTGGTAGAGTTGGCCTATTTACCTGTTTGCTAAAGGGAAAATGTTGAGGAAGCCAACTATTGCTTTCATTTTGATAAAAATTTCATTGTATATCTTGTGCTAATTGTAACAGAGCTCTTTTGCTGTCTGTCTCTGCACATGCATCTCTTGCAAACCACTGCGTACTGCAACTCTCTTCACAGTGCCTAGCAGCTGGTGCTGCGAACAAAGAGGCTTATTGAGCATGTCTTGATGCTGGGCACTGCTCTGGTGGCTGGAGCTGAGAGAATGGCAAGATGATTCAGTGTTTGTTGATCCCCTGCATTGTGGTCTGTCCTGAGCTTGAACCCCAGCTTTCAGAGCTGCAGTTCAGCTCCTCATATAAAGCACCAGGACAGCTGCTGGTTGTAGCTTTGAACTGTTACAGTACCATGGGCTCAAGCTAGCCTCCGAAAATCACCCATGGATGATCCCCGTGTCCCCATGGGGAGATATGTACCCATATTTCTCATCTCCCTCCTGTGCACACAGAGTGTGAGGACAGGGAGCAGTGAGAGCTGGGAGCACAGCTCCTCCTCCCCTCCTTGCAGAGCGCAGACTGCTTCTGGCTTGCCCGTGCCATTTTGTTTTGTTTTGTTTTCCCCTTATCTAACCCCTTACAAAAAAAAATTACTGAAGAGCTCTAAATCCTAGGGGCAAGCCATCCTGCTCAGTGCTTTGTTGCAGTCCATGTTTGCCTGGTGCAGAAAAGCCTATGTGCAGCCCGAGCTGTGTACAGCACATGACAGATCCCAGAGCTGTACAATGCTGAGATCATCCTGGGGATGTGAAAATAACAGTCAGACGGTGAAGATCTCTGACAGTCAATACATAACACCAAAACTGGTAGAGGGAGAGTGTATGTGAAAGAAAGTTACATGTAAAATTTAATGTGTACTGGTTTGGTTTTTTTTAAAGCTAGATATGCAGTTTCCATGGACACCCATTTTTATCTTATAGTATGTTTCCTTTTATTAAATATGCATAACCAGGCTTGCTCAGGATGTGAAGTCTGGTGGTTGATTTTCTTTACATTGTCACTAGGGAATTACTAATAGGCAAGCAGGTTTCTGAAGACATTTAGGACAGTTTTGCCTTCCTGTTATCAAAGATGGCTTAACCCTTAGGAAGCCAGCCAGATATAGGGAAAGGATGAAGAATACAGGGAAGGCAACCCCTGTATGCTCTGTGAAAGGCTCATCTTCCCTTAGCATGGCCCATTTTTCCACTGGATCATTTTTTACTTTCAGCAGGCTTTCCCACCATCTAGTTCTTCTCTTGTTTTGCCTTTTTCCTTAGCCTTGATAGCAGCAAATAGTTATTCCTGATAAAAGCTGATTGCCATGGGAGATGTCGGCCATGGGACTTGAGAACTTGTGGCTGCGTGGGGAACAGGTATGTGAAGCAAGGAAGCCCAATGTTTAAGGGGGGAGGACTTGGGGGTTTTCTCTGGTTGTTTTATTTTGGACACATCTTGGTTTAGAAGAGGAACCCTTAAAAAGAGACAGGCCTCATCTACTTTTCAGGATAGCCTGGGAGGTGCAGTGACGTCTTACTAAGGTGTCCTACTTGATAAACCCTAAGCAGTGAATTCCACTGAACTTAATACAGTGCATAACCAAAGAGGAAAAGTAGGTGTGTAGGGAGGTGGGGCCTTTTTTTGAGTTTTCTTAAACTTTAGTGCAGAATTATTTCTTTCAGCTTGCTGATGAGAAGGAATTATGGGTGGCAGACAGTTTTCTGAAGTTTTCCTTCTGTTTTCCAGTTAGCACCAAAGCTCAGTGTCCTGAATATCTTCAACTTATGGCACAGCGCTCTTAAATGATCTGACCTTCACTTAGCTTATACCACAGATGAGTGGTTATGAAAAGCTATCTTGCCCATATGGAAACTTAGCTCTGGCCTTCACGAGGGGAGAAAGCAAAGAATAGCCAAAATATCTTGATCCACGTGATGGTTTCATATATTTCTGTAAAGTCAAAGAAGATGGTTTCATATATTTCTGTAAAGTCAAAGAAGATGAAAAAAAAAAAAAAAGGTCATGTTATTGTCTTTTATTTTTTTTTAATCCAGATCCCTTCTTTTGGTTTCATATATTTCTGTAAAGTCAAAGAAGATGCAAAAAAAAAAAAAGGTCATGTTATTGTCTTTTATTTTTTTTTAATCCAGATCCCTTCTTTAAATTAATTTCTTCCTTGATGTTCAGGAACAGCAACTGGTGCCAAATTCAGCAAGTTTATTAAAAGCTATTGATCCCACATTGTTCTGCGTTCAGGTCCCCACTTGGTCATCTGGTTCAGCTTCATACTGCTTTTTACATTATTGCAGCCTTCCAGAATCAGGGAACATATATTTCTCTGTCAGGTTTAATGTTAAAGGTCTCACTGATGTGCCATTTAGAAGAGAGAAGGTGAAAAATTCAGAATTATTCTATCAACTTCACTTTACTCTTCCCATTAAAAAGGAAGAATATAGGGCAGGTTCCCCACAAATGTCATCACTTATATCTGCTTATACTGCAAAGTCTTCTACCTGAAAGCTCTCATGAAGTTTTTATCCATTAGCCCCTTCTTTATCAGGTCCATTTTATATTATCTTGGACACTGTGCCGAGCAGCAAGCTATGAAAGCCAAGCAGCAGAGCAAAGGGCAGGTGGCATAGAGGCTGATGCGGAAGGAGGTGACTCATTTGGCATTTCATCCTGATCAGATTACTACATTTAATTTAGCCATTGGAATCTGACGTCTTCTGACACTTCTCATGGCAGACAGGAGGAGAGGTGGATGGGAGAGAAAATGGTGTGCAAAGGTCTGAGATGCAGCAGGGCAAAAAAGATCTGTTGCCATTCTTTTGTATTGTTACACTGGCAAACACAAAATAATTGCTTTCCAGCACAGGTACCGAGTCTCTTGGCTGTGACTAGGAGGCAGGTTACACTGAGTTCAGTCTGTGTCCTTTCTGGCAGAGGAGATCAGGCCTGAAAATGCATCTACAGAGATTGCATAACTCTGTCTTCATGAGAGGCGTGGACAAAGCGACTGAGTTATGTGAGGCCCTGGTGGCCTCGGTTCCTGCTCTCTTATATAGCACGTACAGGATCCTGGCAAAAGTTTGTGGTCTGACCAGGTGTATGGCCATGTGCCTTAAAATCCTATTATTAATCAATGTTAGTTTATAGCCTGAATGCGAGTCAGGTAGTTCTTCAATAAGGCAGAAATGAATTCTGCATGGTGAAACCTTGAATTCCTTATCCCAGTGCTGCTGATGAGAGCGTGAAAAGGACTTAGAGAGGTATGTTTTTATCCCTTTATCTGTGCCTAGCTAAGTGCGTACACCCGTCTCTTACCTGCCTCAGGGACCTCCCTTGCGCATCCTTTTACCATCCCTGTCCTGCTGTCTTGTGGGAGGCAGGGGATCAGAATTAGCGATTAACATTGTTTCACTAAAGTGCCTTTAGAAGAGATTTTTTAGCCGAAGCCTCTCCAGTGATAACGATTTCCAGCAGGGCTGACTGCCCAGCAGGGCTAGTGATCACCTGCCGCCAAAGTACTAAGCAATGCTTCGATTAGTGTGGCTCGCCGCAGTATGTTCAATTTGCACTTAGTGTGGACGCAGTCTTGAGTTACTTTTCACACCAATCCTCTTTGGCGTGGAAGGTTAGTAGTGAGCTGCTTCGATTGCTTAAGGCGTGCAGGCATGGGAACACTTGTCGTTCTGATGACAAACGGGGATCTATACGGAGCCCCTACTCTGAGAAGGTGGTCTGTGGTCTACAGCTGCCAGTGCTGTGTGTGATTAGTCAGCCCTAATGCTGAACTCTGCAGATTAATGTGTTGCTCTTCTCCCATTATATCCCTTCTCCATGAGGCAGTCTATCTCTTGCATCAGTAATGACCAGCTGCAGAGCCTCGGGGTTTTCTCTAGCTACTTTTAACTGATCTAGCACTTCTTATTTTTTTCTATGCTCTGCCCTTTCCTTGATTGGTAAATTCCCCAATGGCTTTAATCAAGCTGTGTTGAGCCTAGCAGCTCTGGCAAGTTTTCTTTTGTTTTAATAAAAGGTGAGTTTGTTCCCCAGGCAGGTTCTGCCAGCACAGCTTCAACTCTTACACATTTGTCTTTAAAAAAGGGGCCTCCCATCTCACAACCATAGGCAATACAATATAATGGGCGAACTCCTGCAAAACCTGCCCTTTCCCCTTCAGAGGAAAAAGGGACTTTTCCCTCCTGCTTCACCGAGGTCAGTGTTTTGCGCAGTGCTTCATTCACAGCTTTAGGCTAGTGGACACAAAGGGTTCAGTTGTGCAGCTGATGTTCAGCCCAGCCTCAGTCCTCAAGTGGCCACTTGGGCTCTCCAGAAATGTCTTTCATTAATATTCTGACAATGGTAATGTTCAAACCTGCAAAGCCAAAGTTAGGTATCCCTGAGATCTCGCTGCCTGTCTCAGTTCTCAGCCTCTCCCTTTTTCAGGCATTTGATCAAAGCTGGGAGAATTGTTTGAAGTAAACAGACTCTTTGGAAAATTGCACCTAGAAGGGGAGAGCAGAAGTGCTTATGATTTTTGTCAATGTAGTTGAGCAGATTTTGTTAGGAGGCTTTATTATTATTATTATTTCAAGCTTTTCTTGACATACTACCTTTGCAGCAGCTCCTAATATTTACAAGCAGGCATGTGGGTTATGGAACTGGAGGGCAGGTGAGAGAATCCCAGATAACTCATAAAGACTGAGAAGCTGAAGTAATATAGACTTTCTCAATTCCCAAGTATCCCTGCAGCTTGTCCTAGTGTTCCCTCTAGGATATGTTGTTCCTTCTGTCAAGGTTGTTTTAAAAACCATTCTCAGCTTTTATATCTTTTTTTTTTTTTTTTCAGCTTCCAGCTATCAGTAAAGCCAGAAAATTCAAAGGTAGGGCTAATTTATCAGGAACATTTCCAAAATTTAGAAATTTCACTAGAAGCATGAAATTTGTTATGAAAAGCATCTCTGTAATGCATCTGGCCCTGTACAAATAGAAGCACAGTGCAAAGTCAAGATGAGTGCAATGTAGGGCTGTTTCAGGCAGAAGAAATCAAAATTGAAATACTGAACCAAAGTATCACTCTGGTGTGAGAAACCATCAACATTTATAAAATGCAGTAATTTATTTAGTTCTATGGAATATAAGCCAAAATCTGTCCTTTAAACACTGATTACAGAGAGCAGGTGATGGCTAATTAACAAAGGTAGGAGGGGCTTAGACACCATCCTCCTCTCATTCAATAGGTCATTGATTAGAAATAGTCACCACAAGATGGAGATCCAGGAGTAGCTTCTTTCCTGCCTGATGGACGTAGAAACCACCTCCCCACCTCCCAGGAGAAGCAGCTGCTGGATGCCATCTGCTGAGGCTGTCCCACTTGTGTGACACGCTTCAGTGCTCCTAGGAAGAGTGAGGAAGGAAGGGAAAGCATGCAAACCTCAGCCTAACACCTAGGATTTTCAGCTGGGATGTGGAACTGCCTCACAGGTCTTGCTCCAATTAACATATGCGTGGACAGTGTCAGAGGACAAACTACCTCATGTCCCAGGAGGGATGTATGAACCCTTAAACCAAGGCCATGCCAGGATGGGCTGAATCAGATCCTGTGTGCGTTTTCTTTAGGTATCACTGCAGTTCCAGGTATGCAATTCAAGCAAGAGACCCCAAATTCCTTGTCTCACCATTCTCTAACCTCTTGCTAGGCAGGAAGGCAGGAAAATGAGGGAACAGCTGCATTGGTCCATCTTGGCTGAAAAGACTACATACAAATCCCAGCAGGGTGGGAGATGGCAGACAGCTTTCTGCTGAGAGGAAGTGGACCTCAGTAAAAATTGAATGGGTCTGCATTAAACTGTTGGGTAAAAGGTAACAAACCCATCTGCCATCTCTTCTGAGAATCCTGGCTCAACATTTTTTTTTCTCTGATGGAAGCATTAGGAAATTTGACCTGAATTCAGAAATAGTTTCTGGACAACAAAAAATGCGTTTTTTTCGTGACTTTATTATTGACTTAAAAAAATATGTTTACTCAGCACCACAGCAATATAAATACCTTTTATCTCCATTACAAACAGGCTTATTTTATCTATCGGTGATGTACTTTAAATCTCATATTTCTGTAACAAACAGGCTTGTTTTATCAGTGACTTACTTTAAATCTTGTAGTAGAGTTCTGCCAACCCTAATTTTCTTTATGGCCAGATGCAGACCAAAGAAAAGTAGGTGCCATATACTCCACATTCACAATCAGGCAAATAGTGGGCTCAGCAAGCTTTCCTTCCCAGTTCAGACTATCTCCATAGAGAACAGAATGAGAGGGAGGTACTGAGGCAATTCCTAAGGCTTTTCAGCCATGGAGGAGGGAGAACGGGGAGTAACTGGTTACGTTATGTAGCCCTGCAAACAGTGTGTGAGACAGGGAGGAGCTCATGCCTAAGCCACCATGCGGGGCTCCAATGACTCTAATGCTCCCTCTGCGTGGACCACCAATTATACAAATGCCGTTAGATATAAGACACAGTATGTCTGCATAAATAAACCTCCCAGGCCCAGATCAGGAAATTACTGCACTTGCTTTCTGAACTGAACAAAGATTAGTGCGGTGATGAAGCTCTGCACTTAGGTTTGAAGACATGAATGTATGAAGTCAATTATAAAAGGAAAGCTCTGTGGTGCGCAAATAATTGGTACAACTACAGTGGTTCTTCCATGTGGAATATATCCTTAGTGTATTGCTGCAGCTTTCCTACACTACCCAAGAAAAGTAACAGATTAGAAAAAACAAACACACCTTACAAAGTGTGAATGGAACAAAGATGGGGAGTTGGGGGTTAGCAGTGGGGTACATATCAATTAACATGTTGAAAGCCCCAACTATGAATTTCCATACTTTGAGATATTTGAGGTTCTTTTAAGTACATCCAGAACTCAGAATCCTCAGAGTCGTTAATGGCTGTGGTGATCATTAGTGCTGGGCACCGAGTGAGTGTTAGAAGCAAATAAAGACATAGTTTATGTTCAGAAGTGTTTACAATCTGAATTGAAATAGGGAACTGTGAGCGGAAATGATGAGCAAACAAAATACAAGAGAGAGGTTGTTAAGTCAGAGTTATGGTAGTGCTCCAACACTTTGATGAGAGTATTTTAAGTATGTGGGTTGCTGTGGTATTGCTGCATCACCCCTCTCCCATCCCTTCTCCACAATGCAGCTTTGCCAGAAGGTAGTACCTAAGGTTTCTCCTCACAGAATGCCAAGGGTATGAAATTCAGGAAAAGTCACATAAACCATAACAACATCATGCCCTCAAATCTTTGAATTAGCTGATCTAATTTAGTCACTTAGGCCATGGTTATTTCAGGGTATACACCTGTCAGAGAACAACTTGCTTCAAAAGCTCCTGTGGGGTTGATTAACACCAATATCTCTCCAGGCAACTTGGTGAGTCCAACACACAGCCTTCATCCTTTCATAAGTCCCTTGGGTGCCTGATTTCCCTCTCATCAGCCACTGAATTAAGAGGGCTGCAGATAAGCAGGTTGTAGAGGGTGTTCCATCTGAAGTCTTCCCAGTGGGAATGCCATCAGGCATCACCAGAGCCATCCATGAGAGTGCTCCAGATGCTCTTGGGAGCTGCCGTAGTGGCTGGGCCCCTCTGCAGAGCTACCTACTGGCTGAAGAGGAGGAGGATACTGCATCCCCAGAACTGAGGGCTCCCCCAGTGTATCATTCATGAGGTTGCACATTTGGGATGGAGGATTTCACTACCTAGATGAGATTTTGGGGAAGTCTTGGTGCTAAGCAGAGCAGTGTTTAACTACAGAGAGTGTGAGTACCACATCCCGTGCCTCATCTGTTATGCATCTCATTAATGGGCTAAGTTTAAAACTGTTTCAAACCCCAAAAACTCACATTACATCTTGCTTCAAGCAGCAGAGCAACACAAGAAGTATTTAAACAGTGTTCAGTATCCAGTGTTAAACTCAATTTAAGTAGGATTATGTGTCTCAATGCTAGTCAGCCTTTTCTACGGTCATTTAGGACTGAAGTGGGGCTATCATAATACAGACAAGAAATTAAGCCAATATTAAAAAATATTCAAATGACATTTCAAAGGAACTTTAGCTGCACACATATTTGCTTGCACAGTGGATGGTCCATCTGGCAAGTCATTAGAAGGCTAGAGAAAAAGAAAAATGGGCCTTGAATAACAAGGTGATATACATTTTTTAGACATGGTGAGTTATTGGTCCATTATCTGACTGGGTTTTCCTCTCTCCCTCCCTCCTTGTTTTTAGGGTTTATAATTTCATCCACTCTCATAGTCTTGAGGGGATTTTGTGGAGTCTCTGGCATGTCTTGGGTTTTTTTAGATTTCAGTCATTACCTCTCTTTCCTATTCCAGGCCAGAAGGAGGTGCTGGAGCTTGAATGGCAGCAATGACATTTCCCATGTAGCATCTTGGCCACCTCCTCTTTGGTGGAGGATAGTGACTGAGGAGGAGCTCCCAGGCTAGTTCCTACTGCAGCTGATTGCTTCTCTTAAGGAGGAGAACCCAGGCACACTTTGGGGCTCTGGCAAGCTCTCCTGGCTCACAGGTAGCACAGCAGGACTTGGCCCACTTTTTGTCTTCTTCTGGTGTTTCTGCTAAATAAGAAGCATCTTTCCCTGAGCTGCCCTAGTGCTGTGGAGGTAAGAGGTTACAAACAGAAGTCTTAATTCCCTGCACAGCATGGAAGTAATACTCAACGTCTAGTTGCCAAGGAACAAAGTTCCTCCTAAGGAATAATGAAGAATGCAGAAGCCAAAAATACTATTACAAACTATTTGGCAATATACCATGTTTTTACTTTGTCTCAAGCCTTCATCTTATGATTGCCTTGATAAAGGTATAGAACACAGGATAAAATGATGGAATGAGCATGGAGTGTAGATCATTTGTTTCCTGTTCTATGTCACTGCTTTGCAGAGAGGACATTCATGCCAGAGCATGTGTGCATCATTTTTCAAGTTCTGTGTTGGTCTTCTAAAGAAGATATCTGTTGATCATGTCCAAATTTATCTAGGGAGTATATCTATCTCCTTACAGTGAGGAAAAATGATAGGATCCATATCCATGTCCTCTGTGACAAGTTATCCCCAAGGAAGGGATGAGTCTCACTGTTAACATGATCTGCAGGAGAAATAGTGGTATGCAGCAGTAGCAAATATCACTTTCCTAAAACAAAGAATATTTATCCCTAAAATTTCTGATTTACACTCTGCCTCGTTGCTGGAAGAATTTTACACCATCCCCAGAAAGCTTTCAACTCTTTTTTGTCTGTATTACTGTTCAGATTTAAAGAAATTGAGTACAGCTTCTCGAAGAGAGAGGTCTCATGAGCCACATGAGACTAAAGGCTGCAAGGAGACACCTTCCGTCTTTGAGTCCCAGCCATAGATTTTGGGCTTCCCAATATTATGAGAGTGTTTAGGACAATAGAGTGTCTTTTAAAAGTAAATAAGACCTTGAAGTAAGAGGAGAAATCTTATCATGTTGAGTGGCAGAACACAGGAGTAAAGGAATAGTGGCTATAGACATTGGTGAAGATATGGGAAGGGGAAAGATAAAATGAATGATAATGACGATGTCATGTTTACAGTTTTATGACCTGTACAAGCTTAATAGAGTTTAATAGTGTGGAAAAGCCATACCTTTGAAGCCACTGTTGGAATGCATATTGCCTTATGGGGTTAATTGAGGAAGGCCCAGAATTCTGTAAAATCTTAATAGTGCCATTTAGATGGGTAAAATATATATTCATTGTTATGTTGACAGAATAAAACAATGAATGCAGTAGCTCGTGGCTGTACTCACATGTTATCTGCTGTATATTATCTTACCCAACTTTAATGTGTTTTCTTTATCCTCCCGATGTGCTGGTGCTGTCAAACCATCCCTCTCCCACTTTCCTTGTCTTTTTTGTAACTGTAGACACTGTTTTCCTCTCCTTCCCCTTTCTCTACCCTCAGCACTGCATTCTGCTTCCCCCACCTTTGACATAGACTGTACAGAGTGCTATGTTTTGGAGCCCTAGTTACAAGGAGAGTAGAGAGACAAGCAGCAGCACCTACTCATGAAGCTCTGGAAAGCCCTTTCACCAAAGCTATTGGGATGTCATATTTATCATTGTTGGCTTTGAAAGTTTACAGTGATCTGAGACAGAGCTATTGATGCAAAACCTGTATACAGGAGGAAGCTTTAAACTTCAGAAAATATGGGAACAAGTATGGCTCTAGTATTTTGGGGTTGAGGGAAGAGGTTTGTGTTGCTTTTCTCAGCTCTTTCAGTTTTGACTTGTTTTCTCCTTATTGGGTCCATTCTGTTAATGCTTCCCTAGGATATACCTATAAAACTATAGTTCTCAAGGCTCACTACCTATGTAGTCATATTTAGATTTTTTTGAAAACAAGTGACACATCCTAAAGGGCTCTTAAGTACATTAGCGATAATGATAACTGAAACAGTGAGAGATCCTTCCTTCTTTGGGTAAAATACTGCTGCAGGACAGTGCCACAGCCCTGGCTATATTCCATCAGTCTCATCTTCCCTGGCTCACTGTCATGGCTTGCTAGTCCGGAACAAAGCTCTCAGACATGTTGCAAGAAATAAAAAATCTTAGAGAGAAAGAGAGTTAATGACCACAGTCAGAACTATTAACATCAACCAAAGCCGAGTTAAAGGAACATGTGGCAGATCTACGCACTGGGCTCCCTTGGTGACTCTTTGATCCTGTGCAGCTGTAGAACAATTTAGCATAGCAACACCTCCTGTAAAACAGCTCAGTGACTGTGCTAATTGCTAAACTGAGGAAAAACAGCATTAAATAACACAAGGGTGACCACACTGTTTCCGCTTTCGATCACTCAACAACAGATCAAACACCGAGCTCTGCTGATGAAATGCAGTGAGAAGGAACAGGAGACCTGGCACTCGTGCTGTACTTAGAGCCTGAGCCTCATGTAATACACTCAGGGGAAGAAGTCGATGATAACTTTAAGGCATTTGGGGTGTTTGGGGGCCATCTTTTCTGCTCTTCCATCAGTGCACAATAGGTACATACTCCCGATGAATGGGATTTGGGGGCTGGAAGGAAGGAAGTGTCTGCAAAACCCTAAATGCATATTGGCCAGCCCCAGGTTTCTGATGAAGGTCAGTGAGGAGCCATGAAACCAGCTCTTCACAGGTGGAACAAAACTTCTGGCCAGAGGGAGTTTCCTGGGTAACGTTGTTGGCCCTGCTGTAACAAGTCCTTAGGCAAACAAAGAGCCCTGAAGATTTTAGCCTGGCTGAGAAATGGACTGGTAGGTGCTGAAGTGAACTACATTGCAAAACATAGTGAACTGCTTGGCATGGATGTGGATACTTATTATTCAAAATACAGGGTATTTTTCATTCTGAAATTAAGGTAGGTTTGAATTACAGGAGTAGGATATTACCTTACATGCTTTTTTCCCTTGAAATAGGTATTATACTATTTGCTATTTGCAGATTTGAGGCAGGCAGCCTTTTGTCAACTACAGTCATTGCAGGTGTTTTCACTGTAAAGATCTGGGGAATGCAACAAGATGGAGATTAATTTGCAGGTCTTACCTAAAATAGCCCAGTTCATGTATTTTAAGCATTCCTTCCAGTGTAAGACAGTGATAAATTAGAAATCCCTGCCCCAGTAAGGCTTGTTAGTAAATCTGATACGCAGTTAGCTGACAACTCTGATGCATGGAGTTTCAAACCCGCTCTTTGGAAACCCTGCCTTCTGCCCACCTCCCACCCCGTTGCTAGAAAGTATATCCATCACATTTTACATGGACTAGCTCAGATCGCTATCTGGATGATAGCAGCAACATTTTCTGCATTAGCAACTCTCTACAGATAATGTCTTAAGGATTGAGAGAGGGAGATTAAGTCTGAATAAATATCCCATGATATTCATATTTAATCATTGTACTTAGAGACTGGCCAATCAGTCAAAGCAACAACTGTTACTGACATACAGGTTTCATAAAAATATATACTAAACTGAAGCAATCATCCTTGTCCCTTTAAATTCACCTCGAGCCTGTAAGCGGCTCTCAGACAGAACAAGCTGTGACCTGAGAAATAGAAACTGATGGCTGTGATGAAAGAGCCGCGTTACCCAGGAATGACAAACAGGAACTTTGGACGTATCTACATGGCTGGAGGAAGGGGGAAGGAGAAATTGTGCTTTGAGTAGCTTGGTCTGGCAAATAGTATACCTTTGTAAACCTATTAGCTTCTGAATTTGGGACAGATTAAAGCTGTTAAACCCCTGTACCCAAATACACATGTTTTAACATCACCACCTTAGAGTTTCTTTCCCTCTTCATAAATGCCAACAGGATGGGAGGAAAGGGGGAAGCGGCAGGGGGAGAGGAGGTGTTTTTGGAGAGACTCTCATGTTTCTGTTTCTCTGGCTACAGAACTACAATACTTGGCAAAAGGCTGGGAAGTGGCATTTGGGGGAAGAAGGAAGGAGACAGTGAAAAAGGGCTGCGAGAGGGACAGAGATGGTGATTTGAAAATTTCTAGAAGAGACAGAGCAGATATATTGCTGATGTGCTGTAAGTAGAGTGCACCATAACCAGTTCGGCTGAGGTGAGCTGGCATGTGCTTTCACAATGAAATTTGGCTCCTCCGTCACAAGAAATATCCTCTGGTTTCTGCCCCATCATTTAACAGCATGGCATTCTGCTTAGGACAGAGCAAGCTGTTCTGTACCTTTGGAGACAGTGAGTACGTGTAGCTATGTCTTGAATGTTTTCACTGTAGCATATAATAGAAAGCCTCTCCAGTGTAAGCATTAGCAATGCAATTTCATAACTATCTGTTCAGACAGTGCACAGGAGCTTGAAAAACAACTTGAGACACTTTATTCCCTCCGGGAAATGCCATCCGAGAATATGTTAATCTGACAAATATGCGAAAGGCTGTCCCCTATTGGTGAACCATGAAGAATACCGCCTTCTTTTTTTTGTATGTATGTGAGACGTGTTCCTCCCTGCTGAGAGTGGAACAATCCTTACCCTCTCATCAACCCAGACAGCTGAAAAGTACAGAGATGTTGTGCTGCCTCTTTTGCCTTGCAATGTGAATTTGATATTATCTGTACCACCTTTGACAATGCACTTGAAATTAATCAGAGGAGAAATGTCTTATTTGATTATATTTAGCCATGAACATTGATCAGTTGCATGCAATTTTAACTTCAGAGCTATGTGTCCAAAGTCCTTTCTAAAAAGGGCAAAAGTTTACCCAGAAGATACATGGCAGCTTGTATTATCTGACTCTCTGAAAAGACACACTCAGAGGAAATGAGTGTACATCTGGGAATTTAAGAATAATTTGCTGTGAAACTCTCCATGAGAGATGGAGAGTATCAAAAGAAAGCTCCCCCAAACATCAGTCCTTTGCCCATTCCATGTTTTCATTTCAGGTGTCTTAGCTCGTCTTTCTTACTTTAAGATTCTTGCATTAATATCTGGCAGACTAGAGACTCAGGCAAATTTCTGAGGAGACCATAGCAAGACCCACTCTTCCTCAACACTTCAAGTGGCACTGGAAACATCTGACTTCCCTGCTGTAGTCTGAAAAAAACCCCATGCAAACTAGATAGTACTCTAGTCCATTTTCAGGCTTCCTTTCTACAGGACTCTTGCTGTGGCATTAGGTACAGTAATAATTTGGCATCCTTAGGGCAGATCAGTGAGAGGACCTATCAGGCAGACTCAGACAGAGTCAGGTGGGCTGAGACCTCTACACCTACGCAGTATGCAGCTTGAATGCTTTACTTCGGATGTAGTCTGTTCTGGTCCGCTAGACTGGACTTCCCCACCAGGCACATTGTTAAAAGCTCTTCAAAGGCCCAGTTGTTGGCACAGACTGTCACATCCCCATTCATGGCTGGCACACGTTTGGTACATGCCTGGACTGGAGCTTCAGGCTTAGCTGCCTCCAAAAGCTACCTAGCTGGCGTGCACCAAAACTGCTCCACACACTGAACCAGCATGGAACTGCACTGCTCCACTGAACAAAAGAGTTGTGTTAATGAATACTTGTAGGATGGCACTGGAAAACTTTCCACTGTCATGACTTGTATCTGAAATAGGTAGAGATCATCACTTGTCAGTCCTGGCCATTCTCCCCCTATTTCTTGAGGTAGTGTAGATCTCCCAAATTTGGTCTATCCCATCATGCTTAGATTGGCCAGCACTTTTCACTGACAAAAATAATTTAACTTAGGGTGAAAAAAAGAAAGAAAGGCAGAGAAGAGATGCTTATTGTAGCATGTAGCAGGATCGTGGGCTGAAGGTCAAAATATGTCTGCTCTAGTCTCTAGTCTAGAGATTGTGACATTTTCTCATTCCTCAGCTGCACGAGATCTGTGATCTCAAATAGCACACATGCTCAGGCAAGCTCCTCTTTTTCCTGGGAGAGAGTTAGGATTGCCATATTTCCCCCATCTTTCTTATAGACAAGAGACTCCAGTGTAGTGAGGCAAATTTGTATGTCCTGACAGGTTTTTCTTGACCGTCTTTCAGATTTATCATTCCTTCATAAAGGGCAATAGCTTTTCCTAGCTCTCAGCCCCTAACCTTCCTGCTCTCCAGACACTCTGAGGGTCTTGGATGGCATTTCCCAGAGGGAGTAAAGTGTCTCAAGCTGTTTTTCAATAGCTTGTTTTGGAACCTGAAGAGGAATTAATATTTCACAAAAGTGCCTGGGTGGGAGGAGGAGGGGCCTGAATGCAAAATCCACTTGTTGATTGGGATTCTGGGGTGGGAGCAAAGGCAGAAAGCTTTGCAGGGAGTGTTTTCAAGCTCTTAAGAGCATGTTTTTCCAAGTGCTGTTCTTAAGCATAAAACTGTTAATAATAAGAGCACAGTAGGGTAATATAAATGACACAAAAGGCTCTCTTTCATTGCAAAGCTGAACGGTTTGTGGTTTAGTAGATTTTTATGATAAAAGAGACAAAGGAATAAAAGTTTTTCCTTCTCAAAAGCTACCATGCCTAGTAACATCTTTTGCTAATAAAAAGAACTCAGCCTCCACCCCTTCCTGACATATGTTCTTACCCAATTAAAGTCCTCCTGCAGATCTGTAAGCCTATTGACAACTTGTTCCGTGTCACTAAGCTTGGTTTGCTGCCCTGCTACAGAAATAACAATGCAGTGCCTCTTAAATGGACTTAGGCTAATAAGTGGCAAAAGAGATGGAGTTTTGCAGGCTGCCAGCCTCCTACCTGGGATCTTCATTCCACTGTTTCTCTTTGTTTTCCCTTCCATCTTATTCTTTATCAGGAACAGGGCTTACCTACCAACAGGATGAGATTCAGTTTTCTTTTGTATTGGAAATCCATTGTTCTTGTTTGTTGCCTTTTTTTTTTGCCAATTTGCCCTAGACAAGTTGGAGGTGAGGGGCGAGGCTCTGAAGTGTGCAAATTTGCCATGAAGGTACCCACAGAGGTTGCTGTCTGTGAGCACATGGAGAGGGAAAAGAAACTGTGGGAAACAGTAACCAGTGCCCCTTAACATGAAATCAGTCTGTAAAATCTTGATGGAAAGGAGGAAATCCTTTCCTCTGCAGAATACTAGGAGCCCAGTTCTAGTCCAAATAATGAAACCCTCTCAAAGTAGATGTGTAGATAAGCTGTGCAAGCAGAATTAATGCCAACTATCATTTCAGCTGCAGCCCACCAGCTGGTGCAGGCTATTTGTAGATCCGAGTACGCTGCCGAAAATGAGGCAGTGTCCTCCATTAGCAAGTTCAGTCACCTTCTCATACAAGTATATGGAATCCAGATAAAACTGACTTCACTCCCTTTTCAAGAGGAATGTTAGGAATAGAGGGTGTCACAAGTTCAAAACATTGAACTGAAGTTCTCCAGTTGTCTTCCTCAAGTGTTCACTTGGTGGCAAAAGCTAAGGATGGAACCATGCAGCTCTAAGGAGGAGAATATATGACTGTAAAGACTACAAGAGGGCTTTGTAGTCATTCCCCATCTCTTTCAGAGACTGTGTGAAAGGCCTGGGTGGGTATTGTCTGGCACAGTTTCTGTGAGCCACTGAGGTATGTTAACTCCCAGTGAAATTAAGGGAAAGGCCTTAAATAACTTTTTAGGAGCTCTGCCATGTTTTATTATTGATATATAAAAGAGAAATTATAACACTTCTGTGTTTGGGGTTTTTTTCCCCTGTTTATGTGTATAGCCTGTTTAGATCTGTATCTTTCTTGCTGAATGAGCTTTTCCCAATCACATACAGAGCTTGGCACAAGGAGGTCCCATCTTTTAGTACCACAGTGGTTTTAGGCACAGCTCTACTATACCGACAGAGGGCCCAAATCAGTCTGTAGTCCTTGAGTTACCAGGAGCTACCACAGCACTCATGGCAGAACACCTTCCCTCTCTGCCCAGCCGCTGGATCCATTCCTGATCACACATCTGGTACAGTAACCTTGGGTGGATCATCAGTGGCTCTGTAAAAATGCATGCACGAAGGAAAGAGCTGTACCTTGCCTCGTGGCTCTAGGCCAACTCACTCTGCAGCATGAGAAAAAATGCCTAATACACTGTTACCTTGGTCTTTGTTTTGTTTCTCCGATTAAAAGCAAACCTTTGTCGCCTCCGCTGAATGCATTTGTTATCATTAGTTCATTGACTAGTGCATATACAGCTGGTGTTAGCCTCCATTTAAAATGCAGTGAGTTTAAATACTGATGTGTAGAGTGCAGCAGGATAAATAAAGACATACTTGACCAAACATACATTTAGTAATTTATTTTTCTACCAGCAGTTTTAGAGAGTTGTGGGGTTTTTTTTAATTTAATCCATTCAGACAGTGGTCTCAAGAGTAAAAGCTTCTGCCTCAGCTTGGTGTTGATGCTTGGTTGCATCTTAAAGCTTCATGGTTTTTTGACACTGCACCGAGTCTGAAGCTTTGATGTCTGAGACTGCTGCCTGCACAGAGTAAATCATATTTTAAAGTTTTTCAGTACAAAGTGTGTGCCTTTCTCAGACATACGCACATGCATCCATACACAGCATCTTTTCACTTCCTTTAGCTACCTACAAGTTTCCTTATGATTAAATGATTCTTTCACTTACTGTTCCTACACAGATATTGCCATCTTCAATTGAAAGCTCACAGCATTTGTGGGCTAAGGTAATACATACTTGTGCTTAGCAGTGCCGATTGAGGGCTGAAAGAGAAACGGAAATGTTTTTTCTCACTCCACTACGGTAGCCAGTGCACCTGGTTCCATGTTGGCTATGTATCTCCTTGTAAAAGCTATTGCTGAAACTGGTGGGACTAAAGCCAGATCTCTGCATCAACAGATGCTTACTCCAGCGACAGTGCTGGCTTACTCTGCTCTTAACAGTGTCATGAAATGATAAGTTTCTCCCATGTAAACCTGAAGAGTATGTAAAGCCACAGAGACAGATGGTAACTTTTGGTGCGCAGATACAAATGAGACTGGCCTCCATGGGCCTCCAGAGAGCTCATTTCATGGCACAGTTGCTGTGTAGCTCCTTCAGCTGCAACCTCGCTCTTCCCCTTTTGCCTGGGTCTGGGGAAATGTATGAGCCACATCTCCGAAGAGTAGAGTGCCACTAGTTGTGAAAGTCCAAGTCTGCCTTTCACGGGCTGATGGAGCACATCGGGGCATGGGATTAGCGGGATTAGCAGGATCAGTGTCTGAATTGTAGCTGTTCAAGGCTTTCTCCAGTGTACAGATGACTGCTGGCAGGAAAGCCGTGGCTCCCCATGTGAAGGGCAAGACACTAAGCAGCCACTCTTCTGTTACAATCAGTTTCTCTTTCCCCAGATGTGCTTCATACAAGAAGCAGATAGTACAGTTTGCACGTGCACATGTGCCTTTGTGCCAGCAGTAAACCTTTTAACAAGCTATTCAAACCAGTGGCACTTGTGATGTCTCCTGGTTTCCATCCACACAAGTGAGAGCACAGTAGAGCACAAAGAGATTGTGCAGGCTAAAACTAGTGCAGAATTTCTTTACACAAAGCTGTAAATCAAAGAGCAACATCCAACACAATTCAGCATACCTGGCACTGAGTGCTAAATACGTTGTTATTTAGTTCAGTGTCTTTTGAGGAGACACTGGAGAGGTGGTATCACCAGGGAGAAAGAATATGGAGGACAACTGAAAGTGGGAGTTTCTGGTGAGTGTATGATTCAAGTCACAGCCACCCTGTGCCCAAGAGCCCTTAGAAACATGAGGTCGGGACTCTGAAGAGCTGAGAGCAGCACTTTGTTCCCAGCACAAGTAAAAAATATCTTAGTGTAATAAAAAATTAAATCTAATCCAACACCACCTGAAGTTATGAAGGGTAATGCACAAAATGTGCTGTTCCAGGTGTTAATTGCAGTGTGGCATTTCAAGCAAACCTAAGGAATGTAATAGCTGTCAGTGGGACTTATGCTCCTAAATCCCATCAGTGCTTTAAAAGAATCCTCACTGGCCCTCTCAATCGTTATGGTTACCACTGCCTATATCTCCTGAGGTCTTTTGCACCTACTGGGGAATGTCTGGAAGTTCTCAGGGCAAGAAATACAGCAGAGAGGTTTCCTTCTGTTATTTTTAACAAAACTCTTTCTTTATCAGTCATTCTTTAAAGACCTGGGATATTCTCTTCAGCACCTACTGTCTGCAGTTGTTACCTCAAGGAAAAAGCCAAGTATTCAGGTTTTTTCTCTCTTTCTTCAGAGTAGCTGCACAGAGCTCAGATGAGATTGAAATACATTAGTAGCACAGAAAACCTCCTCCACCTATTCTATCTTCTCGACATTTTTCCACCAGCTTCTATTTATCTTCTATGTATAGATTCCCTGAATGAAGAAAATCCTTCAGGAATTCATGATTCAGGCTGTGGGGCCAGGACGCAGCTGGGGACAAGGAAAGAAAGGACAGGTAAAACATAATTAATTGTCTGTACATTGCTTTCCCTTGGCCATCTGTGTAACTCTTTCCTATGGAAGTGTAAATGTCTTGCTATAAAGGTCAAGATATTAGCACACTGGGCATGATTCAGGCAATCTTTGTTCAATTTCTGCTATTGACTCTTTGTATGACCTGAGGTAGGTCCCTCGTTTCTCTGTGGCTTAGATCTCCCTCTGTGTCAGTTAAACCACAACACTCTGTAAAATAAGTACAAGCATATTTCTTCTCCTTTCTGTAAGTCTATTTTGACTGTCAGCTCTTAAGCCTTGGTGTTAGGTGTGGATACAAACACATCCATAGCCATGGCTCTCAAAGCATAGTGATGGGGATGCAAACACGTATCACTGTACCTGAGCTTCAAAATCTGAAATTAGAAGAAACAGCACAGTTTTTCTGGCCTCAGTGTTACTGATTTTTTTTTATTATTATTTGAATTCTTTGTATTGGTTACAATCCATGCTTTTAAACCAGTAAACTAGGTATGAGCCCTTCTGTAAAGAGCAGAGTGTTCACAATAAACTTAAGTCACCTTCAGACCACTGAAGCCAGTAAGAAACCACTGAAGCCAGTAAAAAACCTCCCAGGCAACAGGGTCATTTTTAACTGCAGCTTTGATCTGTAGGGACTGTTGTTAGAAATGTCTTGCTGGCCAGTGTTTACAACAAGGCACTGGACTACAGAGATCAAAGGCTGATCTGGCATTGAATTCCCTGTTGTCCTCAAAGGTACTATAAGAAAAAGTAGCAGAAGGCGGTATGCTATTTAAATTCACACTGGTAACAACAATAAAAGGTTTAAATGTCCCCATGAACTAGCTTCTTAATTTCTGTGTGGATATTAATATCCCATCAATGCTACTTCACTAACACCACCGCAGTAACTGAGAGGAGCAACCAGGGGGATATGGGTTTCAGCAGCAAAGCTGGATGAAGATGCGTTTTCCCCCCCAGCCAATTCCCACCTACCTTCTTGCAGTTCATCACCCCTCAGCTGTGTTGCTACAACAGTTTATTATTAACAGTTATTTTCATGCTGTTCACTTCAGGAATCCAGGTTACGGCTCAGCTCCACAAACACTCATGATGGCACAAGTGAGGCATATCAGACACGGGGGTCAGGAGGGGGCTGCGGAACGAGCAGCTGGGGAGCGGGGACTTCTGAGGCTGGGCTTGCCGCTGAACCAGGACGCAGTGCAATGACCCCGGTCTCACTGCGCGCAGCCTGATGTCGTCTTGTTAGCTGCATGAGTGTATGTGCTTTCCTAAGAAGTTGGGTGCATGACAAATTCCTAAGGCTATCCACGGCATAGCATTCCTTGGGAGAATATCTGTGCTAATTCAAACGTTCATCTCAGAATCTAGGAGTTGGAGGCACTGCTAGGAAACATAAGACATCTGGACACTTGACACACTGTGACAAAGAGTCGGGGGCACTGAACACAGGTCCTGAGAAATCATAAACAGAGGAGTCAAATAGAAAGGATTAATTACATAAGATAACTTTTCATGAATTTTTATTTTTCCTTTTATTCTTTTTTAGAGGGTAAATGGGGATGGTGGCTCATTACATCTTGTAACCTGTAATTTGAACAGTAACCTTACTAAAACACTGTTGAACCTCATTATGCCCAAGTTACCAAAATTGACTTCAATTTGCATGCTTGTGCAGAAGCTTATGCTAGGTAGGATTGCAACATTTATGGTATCCAGATGGTAGCTGTTTTGATGGATGAAGGTCACATCTTTTTAGATCCATTTGTTCTGTATCCATAGGCAAATTGGTTGAGATTTGGGGCTGCTTTGAATCAGAATGAATGGCTGAATGATGGAACCTCAGCTTCCAAGCAGGACAAGAGCATAACGACCGGGAGGTACTAAGGATACCCCTCCTGATCAACAGATTGGCTAATGTCAGCAAGCACTTTTTTAATCAGAAAAAAGCCATACCTGGGGACACATACTATGAAAATTACTGGCAGGGGAAGGAAGTAATTTCACAGGGAGAATATTGCTAAATTTAATCTTCCCAACAGAAATTGGACAGATAAACCCATTAACAACCTTATGTTTCTGCTTCTCTTTGCATTATTTTTCTCCTAGTTGCAAAGTTTAAGAAAGCATTTCATCTCTTACAAATTATATAGAGTTTTATGCTTATTTGTCTACTTACTTCTGTTAGCAAGGGTAAAAAGAATTTTTTGACAGTTATCATATCATTAATCCTGGGATTCCAGGCTTGATTTGACTACTGTGAATAGAGTCACTTCCATAATCTATTTGAAAATTATTATATCCATGCTTTTCTTGTGGGGAAAAATTGGTGAGCTATCTGACAAACGGTGTGCATAACATGCAGTTGCATTCTCACAGGTGGAACATGCAGCCTTAAAATGACAGAATCAAAGCCCAGGAGAAATACAAACTGAAGAGAGCAGAACAAGGCTTGATTCTGAGATGGGACTAATGGTAAGAGGTGCCTAGAAGACGTAGATTTCAGCTAGCTTTGTATGCCTAACCTCTGAAGATTAGAAGCATTTAAGATGTCTCAAACCTGAGCCAAAATCATCTTCACTCTGGAGTTTGCTCACTGATTCTTCTCTCCTTGGGCTGATAACTTCATTTGTCCCACAGGTCCTTTATCAATTCATTTCCATATCGTGCCTGTACTCCTTTCATCTCGCCTCATTTCCTGAGAGAGCTAAACTACTTGGAATTCTTTTCTTTTTCCAAATTGAGAGTTCAAAGGATGGATTTTTAATTAACTATTCCTGATGAGTGGTTTCATTAAATGAACAGAAGGGAAATTGTTCTAATAACCTTCTGTGTTGCAGAGGAGAGGGATAGTGAATGTGAGATCCTATGAAAAAAGGGCAGTCTCACACAATACTGAGAACCTCCCAGAACTGTAATATGTTGTTTTCTGCAGAATGATGTGGATGGTTTGGGCATGCTGCTACACCTCTGCTTTGTTGAAATCAAGATGAGATCCACTAGTAAAGAGAGTTCCCTTCATTGTTCACAGTGGGGATTGTCCCGATGTGGTTACAGTGTTTCACCAGAACTAGGAGAATTTCTCCGTGAAGAAAGATCATAGACATAGACCCAAAATCTTAGTGCACCTCAAACCTCTGGGGTCATTAAGAGAATATTTGTACAAGAAAATGCAGTATTTGCATGCAGCATGACTATTTTGGGGTACTGTACACAACAGTTATAGAGCATCCAGTACAGTTCCTTCCAATTATTCCAAGATAATTGTAGTATTGCTGCTATACGCTCATCTGAACTGCATCGATAAACACAGTGGGACTTCCTAAAGTTGTGATGGCATCAGCCATGGTCTTGACAAAAGACATGTAGGCTTGTGAAGATTTTCAAATTATTATTAAGATAGATAGGGCCAAATTGCACCTACTGTGTTTAGAGATATGACTAGCCTAGGAGAGTCTGTGGTGTATAAAGCTTAGAAGAAAGGGTAGTACCTATTCACTTACGGTCACTGGGTCAGACTCCAGAATGCCTGCAAACTCCTCTGAGAAGTCAAAAAGGAGCTGCTAATAATGGATTTCCATGAGTTAACCTTTTATCTTGTCCTTTTCAAAGTGCTGTCATGTAACATGAGTTATATGCTACCAGATAATTTTCTTAAAGTGGTTACAATATGCACCAGTGATAGTTATGCTCTTTGCCTGGACTATCATTTTAGAATATGCTTTAACTGCATCTTCTGTAGGATGTAGCCACCCAGGAAATCTTTCAGAGAAACAATTCACTGCAGACAATCCATCTCTTACGTGTAGTCATGCAAAAGGAAATAAAACAAATTAAGAATGAAGGCATCAGTTGTCTTTGAATGCATCCAAATTCTTTCTCCCAGGAGAAGGCAGAACAACAGTGGTCATAATCTTGCTGTAGCTTGTACAACACTTACAGCACTGATTAACACTTGTAGACATGTTCTCCCCAATTTCAGTGAAAATTCTATGTGGCTTCTGTGAACTTTTAAACCTTCAGATGAGGAATTCATTGAGTGTTACCAGCTACAAGGAAACAAGAAGTAGCATTGAGCTAGTAGTTGGCAGTGCTTTCTGAACTAGCTTCAGCACAGGAACACAACACAGCTGGGCCTGACTTTGGCTACAGCCCTGTGGTTTGGACACCTCTGAAGGGCACAGTATGAATTTGAACTTCTTTGGGCCAAGCAGGGCCTAGTCTCTGGGTTTCCCCAATTTTGCAGAAGTTTTTAAGAACTAGAAATTAGCAGTAGTAGGCACCAACAGCACAGCACCCTGCTCCAGCAGTGTTTTCCACTGAGATCCTGGGCAGAGTTAAGGTGGTTTTCCATGTATTCCTGAGGTGTGGTGGCACTTTAGCTGGGAGACAGGAGCTTTTCTGCTCCACCCAGGGAGCCTCCCAGCATGTGAAAGTACTTAATGAGCTCTGGAATCCAGCATGAAGGTGCTGACTGAATTAAGTTGTCTTTGGGACTAGGCAGTGTGGAGAGGAAATACACCTTCTGAGAGGCTTGCTCCCAACTTTAATTTAATCCCTATTTAGGCTGCTTGAGTCTTTATGTCCTCACCCATAAAATGGATTTAAGAGCATTTGCCTGCCTCTCAGGACAGCTGAGTAAGCCCATAAAGGTGGTGGCATGCTTTAGCACGAATGAGATCTTATGAATACTGTAAATGAGTACTTACTAGACTAAAAAGCTAGGGGGCTTTTCTTTATTTTGCTGAATTACTAAGAACACTTTTGAGCAGGTATCCCAGAGGAAACCTTTATATTTTGTGGAGGAAACAGTGGGGCCAGAACCCATCAAATGTAGAGGTACATGCATAGATATGCACAGAGCATTTTCACCCTGGGGAACCCATTTCTTTTGTTCTGTTTTGGTTTGTTTTGTTTTACTATTTTATTTTATTTTTCCACAGCAAGAAGACCCGAGTAGGGTCAACGGCACTAGGGAGAAAGCTGATGCCTCAGGTAACTGTCTTTGGGCTCTGAACCCCAAAAGCAATGGAAAAAATCCCAGGCCTTTCAGTCCTCCCTTTCTTACAGAAACAGGGTGAAATGAGACAAGAAAGAAAAAATCATTGTTTTGTACAAAAATTATTTAATTCAAATCCACCAATTATTATGATATGTGCTTATAGACTTTGACTAGTGTGAAATATGGCCACATCTACTCTTTATCAGCGTATTTTTATTGTACAGAAGAAGGGACAAACATGAGTTTGAACTGCATACGTCTGAGCAGACTGTACCTGCTTGCCCAAAGGTATGGAGGAGGTATTCCTCTCGTGCCTACTTTGCCTTTTGCCCTTTACTTGTGTGTATCCTTTCTTATGCTTGTGCCCATTACTACTGGTTGATGCAATAAAATGTTAATTTGTGTCAGGATCAGGAAGTGATAACTCTAAGCAAGAGAGGAATATCATGGCATAAAATGACTTGAACTTTAAATTGCTACTTGGGGCTGGAATCCAATGGACTTTATTGCTTATAATTTGAAATTGAACAAAACACTCTCTTCTTGTTTTTCTTTCCCAGGTGTTTGAAGTATGATCTTTTGAAGTGTCCTCTGCTGTTTATTACAAAACCAACTGCAAAGCAGAAGCATGTAAGATGTACAGGGCAAAATGAATAGAGGTTGTCATTCTTTCTGATTTGTCTCTTCCTATAGGCTTTCTGAGGTTCTCTTGCAGCAATACCAATCAAGTGTGATTATAGTGAGTATGTTTGTGTCTGTATGCTTAGTACCAATTTCCAAGCTGAAGACTATGATTTTATTGTGTATTATTTATAAAGATCCTGGTAGGCCTAATGCTTGCTTCACAAGAAATCACTGTTGAATATTTGAACTGAACGTGTCTCATTCCAATTAACCAACCACTTTATCAGCGTACTGTCCGCAATAATGCTGAACCATGCCCTCTTCACACTGGGGTAAATTTTAACTGTTCCATTGCTTTATCAGAAGATTGGCCTTCCTTGTTGATAAATACTTTCTTAATACCTTGTACTGAGTGTGCCACCTGACAAAAGAGTCAGGGTTTCTTGCACACAGTTGAATGTTATTTCATCACTAGCATTTTACTCTGGAAACTTTGGACTACTCACAGTTTTTCGAGTCAGCAATTGGATCATATTTATTTAGGTCTGGCTGTGCAAATGTATTGATTTGTAACCTGTTATTGTTTCATGCTTTGTATTTATGTGGCTCTAATGGACTGAAAGTATTTCAAAACTGAAGAGGATTAAAATATAGAGTTATAAGCATACATATATAGTGATTTTAAACCTAGAGATACTCTGCCATTCAGTAACTCAGTACAAAGCCATGAAAAGAGTAGACAGAAACTAGCATACAGAGAGGAAACAATGAAGTTGGCAACACAAACCCTTGTCAAATGTGAGGAATGAGCTCTGAAACAAGCTCTGACTTTGCCTTAGCTTCACTTGCTTGGTCAAACAATCTCACCCCCTAGCCAGACATCACCATATGGCTGGTGACAACTTTCCATTAAAGGCCTGTCGTGTTTATCATCTCCTTTTACATATGGATAAAAAGCAGTTCTGTGATCTGCCCGTTGCCTCCGAGAGGTTCCTGTGCTCCTTCTTTAAAAGACCTGTGTGCCTAGGCTCACCCCCATCCTTAGTGCGTTAAGTTTCCAAGCCCAGTTTTAGTGTTTTGAACCCTTGTTCAGCCACTGCCAGTCCTGAAAACTGGATTGATCCTGCATTTTCAGCAGTCCCTACGTACTGAGGATGGTTTTTGGAGAAGCTTAGGGCTCAACACTTAGTGCTGAAAACATCATTGTGTAGTTGACTCAAGCCCTACATGTTGCTGCATCTGCTTTGGCTGCCCACTTATCCGAGGGGCATTTTCAGAGCATGGCTACACAAACATGAATGTTGTGTCACACACCTCACTGTTGAGCAAGGAACCCATTGTGTTGTAACAGCACCAGTCACACTTGCTGTGGAGTCTTGGCACCCTTAATGAGTGAGGAAAAGGTGCTAATGATGCAGTCACCCGCTCATTCTAGAGATTGCTTAATCTTTATACAGCAAATTTGATTATAGGAGTTACCATGTGTTTTAAGTTAACTGGATGTCCTTATATGCATGGCTGGGCTTTCCTAGTAATCCTATACAGTGCATGTATCCAAGGCGCTGTTCAGTGGCTCCTTGCAAATCCCCACAAAGCAATTACCGGCCTTTCTACATATTCAGGAATTGTCAGTTTCAGGTGCAATTAAAGTAAAATTGCTTTCAGCAGATTCTTGGTTATGATGACTTTTGCTGGTCATAATTCTCCCTACACTTTGTTGTTTCTTCAGATAAAAATTATGTTTCTCTTGTGCCCTGGAATCTTAAGCTCATTTTTGACCCAAAGTATCCTCAGAGACTTATAAAACTTAGATGATATAACTGCACATTACCTAGTAATGAACATTGTGAGAATCAGGCCAGGAAGATGAAGACAAGAGATATGAATTAATGTTTTAATAATCTTCCTCAGATCAGTACAAGTCATACAGGCAGGGATCCCAGTAACTGCGATGCAACTCCTCCAGTATGGACTGATATTGCTTTGTAACTCTCCAAGGAGATGATACACTAATGTCTGCAAGGACAGATGGTCACTCAGCTACCAATAAAGTTATGACCTTGTCCCAGCAGTATGGTACAAATGTGTACTTTGGGCAGAACTGCTATTTGCAGTGTCACAGCTTTTGCTGAAGACACTGGAAGCCGATTAGTTTATTCTTAGTTCTGTTTAATACTAGTTGGTGCAAGATGTTCTTTTCTAATGATCCAAAACATTTGTCATTTTTATAATGGAAAGCAAGGACCTGTTGAATTTCTGATAGTCTAACACTAGATTTTAATTGAAATACAGCTGTGAATCATGCCACTTCGTTCTGCAGTGATATGACAGAATACTTGTTGGAGCAATATCTCTGACTGGTGTTATCCTTCTCCAGTACAGGACTCAACAAATCTGAGACATTTTGCAGACCTACACAATGCCAGCCTTCCCATGCATACACATATGCTGTCGGTCAAGATCTGCTGTGAGTAGCCCAAAGGATAGTGTCTTGTTCTTGCATTTTAGAATACATAGAATCTTCAAAGACGGTGCAAAGACTCTATTCTGATATCTCAAAGTGGCAACCCCAAACATAACAGAACTATATACTAAAGAAAAGGGTTTACCCCTTATAGACTGAGGTGCTGTCCTCGGGCACTATGCAGGGCGTAGGACTTCCCTGAATTATGCTTTGAACACAGCTTTTCTCTGAGAAAATCAACGTGTCTGGTTTTAAAGATTTTGTTCAATGGTGGAGAACACAGTACAAATCTTGTTTACTTCTTCCTATGTTTACTTACCGTCTTTGCTAAAAATGTCACACTTCTCTATTCTGAACTGGTCTAGATTTATCATCCATCCATCCAGCCTTGTTAAAGCTTTGTCTATGGGGTGGAAAACTTTCTATTTATTTTCTAATTTCTGTTCATTGTTAAGTACCTACAGTCAGTCTTCAAGACAATACACAGTGATTTTGCGATGAGATTGCACTGTTAGAGGTGTACTATTAGCCATGCTTTTCATAGACTCTTAGCATCATCCTTTTGGCTCTTGGAATCATCTTCAATTTTTCAGCACCAGTTTGATGACATTTACTGAAAGGGGACAGTACTGACCCAGATGACTTCCCACCCAGGGCTTTCAAAACAGGCAACACAACTTCCATTCCATGCATGTTACTATCAGTATAGCAACGAACAATGAAAAGGATTGAATTTTATATTTTTAAGTACCTGACTGCTGTGAGATGGGTGCAACGCAACAGAAATAGTGCTCAGTGAAGCCAGTGTGCATCAGTTGACTCTATTCCTCCACTTGGGTGGTCCATAAAATTTGGCTTTTGTACAAAAGGGAGTACATCTGTAGTGGCTCTAGCAGATATGGTCTTTTCAGCAAATTTCACTGACGTCAGTAAACCAGAAAATTGGGAACAGGGGGCAGTTAGTAGAGAAACTGTTATTGCTGCAATCTCCTTTGTTTTCTTTAATATACCCTCTTGATATGTTCAGTGTTCAGAGTTACCTTCCAGTTCATCAGCCACTGTTAGTCCAGCTCCTGGTTGACGAGTGTTTAAAAAAGTCAGTTAACCAATAAAATCCTCAGCCAAGCTCCAAACGAGCATCTGGCATTGGTTGTTTAGATGTGTCTGTGAGTAATGGCAAGTTACAGGAAAGCCAAGCCAGTATTCAGACATTACTTTTTGGCAATGGGACTTGCTGTGTTATTTCTCTTCTGTATTAACGGAGAGGCTCTGGCTTTTGTTTTTTAACCTTGTTGTTTCAATGCCAGAACAGTAGAAATATAACACAAGTTAAAACAATAGCTCTTAAAAGATGTGATATTTTCTTTCATCTCCTGTTTAGTAAGCAGCCTTGGTAGTGCCATTTCATATAAAGAACTGCAAAAGTCACAAGGACCAGAAGTACAATAATTCCAGCAATGACAAAAAAAATGACCCGCTTTGTCTTTTTATTGACTATAAATGTGGTGGAAAAGGCCATTCCACATCCTCAGCCGTAACTAGTTAATTATTTTCTGTTGTTTTTTGTAGATGTTGCTAACCAACATTAAGCAAAATGTACATTGTGGAGCAAACCATCCATACAGTATATGCCATAATTACTGTTTAGCAATTTCACACTAGCAAAAATTTATTAAAACTTCACGACTCATTAATAGTAAGTGATCATAATCGCTTAATAGAAAAGGAAACTGAGCTAATGATAGAGGTGCTGATTAATGTTTTTGACCTTAAGACAGGAAGTCAAGTGAAATTAATGTCACTGGGTGCTGAAAGTTAAGTTATTGTCAAGTGTAGATAGTCTATAATCATAAGAGAACCCCCCCAACTACACAAGTTTTTTGTTCTTCAGCAGAAAAATATTCCTTTTCTACACTGAGTGGCATTTTTAAAAATCTCACCACTACATTTCAAGTAAGCACAAAGATTGTCTCATTTTTTATAAAAATTGGTTAAAAAAAGTTATCTAAACATGCATATATGTGCTCACTTCAGGAGGAAATCTCACAGCAATACTTAATGTGCTAGCAGCCACGGGGCAGTCTGTGTAGCTATTTATCTCTTTTTTGATCAACAGGATTTCTTTTATGAGCTCAGGTTAAATATTATTCAAGGGAATAGCACAGTGCAGCTCACCAGTCAGTTGCCTAATCACATATCAGGTACATGGGCACCACCGGACCTGACAGGATGGCTGTTTCTACAGCCAGCTGTGTGCCTGGAAAGCATCTTCCTTAGCTTCACATCTGGCTGCTTCTGCTGCCCACTGGGGCTGTAGCAAGTGGTGACATTTGAGGCGCAGCAGGCACTGGACTCCACTAAGAGAGAGGTCTTGTGACCAACCTCAGGTCAGATTAATGTGGCAGTAAAACATCTGTGTAGACCCCGATGTGCAAGGGTCGCAATGTCTGAGGTCACACGGGTACCAGGTTATAAGCAGAAAAGCCTCCTTCTTCAGCAGTAAATGTATTTTTTTACATGTGCTTCTTTCTTTATTTGAAATGAGATGTTACTTTAAACCAGAGTCATCAGGATATGCTAGTTCTTAATTATGCCACAGCCCCGTGTGCTGCATTTAAGGAGGATGAAGGTTCTGGAGCCTCTCACAAATCAGTCTAATCCTGTCCCACTGAAGAGGTTGAACGGAGATGACTCAGCCTTTCACCCAAGAAGGCAAACTTCTTTCTATATGCTAATTCAGGTTGCTAGCACTCCAAAACTCAGTTTGAATAATCTTCCTTAGATTATTCAACAACTCCCATGATGGGCAGGGAGGGAGAGACAACTTCTTGCAAGTACTAGCAGAATCCTGGCTACGTGTTAGTGAGGTTTGAGTTCATTTGACATCAAAGTCACAGAGGGAAGGACAATGTCTTTCTAATAATGTCACTCAATATTTAGCCTACCTACATTTGTATTAATAATAAAGCCCTCGGGCAGTGAGTTATGCGCAGCCATTGATCTGCTCAAAACAACACTGCAGTATTGACAAGTATTGTTCTGGAGACAAATAAAAGCTAAACTGTATTTACAGCCACCAGACTCTGACCTCTGACAAACAGGCAAATATCACTGCTCAGCCAGGTTAATGCTACCTTTGGGGCCTCTCCAGTCCACAGTGACTGGTGAATGTAGCTTTATTTTTTAATTTTTGTTTTGATGCTTGTGTATCTGTGTGTGAGTCTGTGTTCTTTGTGAGACCCTTTTGCAACTGCCTCTCTTTAAGATTTTTGCCCTAATGTCCCTTTTTAAAGCAAGAGGGATGTAGCACACTTGCAAACCCAGAGATAGATATAATCTGTTTAGCTAACCTCACTGAGAATGTTGTTCTTTTTTAAAAAAATATATACAATAGCAGTTCAGAGGCTTGAATGCCAGGTCCTTCCAAAGCAACTGACTACCAGTCTTTATTTTATAATGCTACAAAACATAAATGTGGTTTTTATTAAAGACTCTGTGAATTATGTTTTCTACCTCAAAGCAACATATTTTCTAGCATCCTCTCTGGGAAAAAAAAACCAAAAAACAAACCAACAGAAAACCTTCTGCACAATTACTCTGGAGCAACATTTCCCAGTCCCTGTTTTGGCCTGTTCCTGGCTGTTGCTCTGCAGTTTTCTGTAATTAATATAGATAAAAAAATCTGGCGATGCAGAATTAGGGGGTGTAATTTGTATTCGGGGCCAAAAAAGACATGTGTATCACCAAAACAATTGAGTTTATTGTTACCAAAAAATTGTTTCAGGAAATCATACTCCTGTTTCTGAATGTAAAACAGAATTCAGCATGAAGCAGACAATAACACAGACAGTTTTTCTCGCCAAGACACAGGAGCTGTGCAAGTGTCGGGGCTGGCCGATTGCTTGGGCAGTGTGGTTTGGATATCTGCAGGAGCATGCTTGGAAAACAGTTAAGACCACCTTTCAAAATCCATGTCCTAGACAGCTGAGACCCTCTGCTGGTTTAATGGCACACTGGAACTGCGTCTCTAAGAAAACTCCTGATGGGCAGCTGGCCAATTTGCCCCCTCTAACATGTCCATCATATGCCTGCTTTGAAGATGTCAAATTGCTTTCTTCATCTGCTTACCAGGGTGTCATTTAAGATGTCTCTGCATAACTCAACCCATTTAACCAAAATGATTCTATATATGTCATTAGAAGTAGATAACCCTACTTATCTGGGCACCGCTAGACCCTGCTAACATTCCAAGCAAAAGTCAGACAAATTGCCTGGTGTGATGGGTGTTGTTTGTTTAACACCTAGCATCCAGGACAGTGGAGAGAGAATGCAATTTCTTCATGACACTGGTCCTCTCTATCACGACATGGGTCTGATGCTATGAGGCATCATTATTTATTAATGGCATAACATATACCTGTGGAAGAAGGGCAATGTGGCACAATGGCTTATGTTTGTGCACCTTCTAAGCAGACCCCTGGTGTTAACTTACCCAGTTGGCTTGCTGCCATTTTCTCTCAACCCAGAGGAAATTGTCAAGGTCTGTGAATAGTAACAATGAAAAGTAAAAAAAAAAAAAAAAAAAAAAAAGAAATCAACAAGACAAAATCTAAAAATCAAACGCACAGACAGCACACACAAAAGAACCCATCTGGTCATGCATAACTGGCTGCTTAGTGGTGTCGAACACAGCTTGGTTTCATCTGTCCCTGGAGAGGCTGCTGCTCAGCGAGTTTTTCGTGGAGCTGTACCCCTTGAATGGAGGCGTCACTGCTGTCCCTTCCTCCCTGTTCTCCTTTTTTCACAGTGCTGGTGCTGTGGCGGCACAGAGGAAGAGCGAAAGCAGGTAGAAGGGAAGCCTAATGCTAACTTGTGCTGTCAAACATTTTGATTGCTTTTGTGCATCACATTCCCCAACTGTGTGCCTTTGAAATGGTTAAACACTTGGGAGATGGTACTGCAGGAGCACAGGACCGCAATAGCAGCAGAGTGAGTCCTAAATCCAAGGAACCTCAATAGGTGGTCCAGGAACCCAAGATGAGCTGTTAGATGCTCTCATAAAGATTCTTCTGCCTTCCCCTCCCACCTCCAAAACCACAGATCATCTGAGCAGCAAACAATGCCGGGACAGCTAAACGTCTCCTACTTGCGCCACCCCATGCAACTCTAGCCCCTTCTGGAGCTGCCAAAACATGATGGTGAACATGTAGGATGCTGACCTGCTGCTGTGTTAGTTGGGAAAGTATTTTCAGCCCTAAAAGAGCAGCCCTTTCATCTTGGCTTATGTGCATCTCTACCACTATCATCTTTCCTTCTCGCATCCTGCCCCCAAACCTTGCTTTCCCTCTCTGAGACACAGCAATTGAAACTGTCTGGCCTTAAAATGGTAGGAGGCTCTGACCTACCCTTTGCTGTGCAGCAGTTTTTTCACAGGCGGGTGTGATTGCTCTTTGCCCATAATATATTCATTTGTTAAGTCTCACTTTGAATATGAGTAAATGCTGAAATAATTTTCCTGGTTTCTAGTCATCAACACGAGCAAGTGCATCATGAAAGCTTGTTTGTCCACCTGCCCTTTCCCCTTTCAGCACACTCTGCATTTCCTAAAATATCCACCCCCCCTCCCCAAGACCCTTTTGTCTTCGAAGCCTTTGCGGCTCTTTTGCTCCCATTGTGCGAAAATAGGAGCGAGCCCTTTCTTTCTGGCCTGGCAGGATGAAGGGGTGGGATGGGTGTGGAGGCGTGTTTGCATGCCAGAGAGCGAACAAGTATGAATAGGGCCAGCTGGCCACTCTTGTGCCCATCTTTCCATCATTTCCATCTGATATTCCCTGCTCATTGTAATCTTGCAGGCCACATTCACTAACACAAAAAGACTAGGGAGCAAGCAAATGCATGGATATTTAAAGGGAAAAGCTTTATTTCTTATTTTCTTAGATCATAGTGGACTGTAAAACAACAGGGAACAATGAGATCAACCTTTAATAAGCTTGTTTTCCTTTTTTTTCTTTTTTTTTTTGCCAGTCAAGCTTCCTTTCTTTTGTATAAATCAAAACAGAACAAACAACCAGGAAACCTTTCTCACAAAAACATGCTTTTTAATAAAAAAAGAGAATAATGTTTTATTGAGAGGGATTGTTTTCTGGATATGTACAATACTAATGCAGGAGGATTATGCTAACAGAAAACGCCAGACATCATGAATTGACTTCCAAAGTGTGGATGGTCCAAAGAGCCATGTCCTCAGAGCAATGTCTAAGTCAACAGGAACAAGTGAACAGTGTTTTTACTTTTTTTACAACAAATTACCAGCCATTATGACTGAAGACCTGACACATAATAACCTGCAGTGACATGTACAGAAATCTATAAGACAGCATAGAATTTACACAGAAAGGTAACTATTTGTGTAAGAATTTCCTCCAGAAAATGGAAGCATGTTCTAGTCAAAATTTTTGGAACAAGAGAAAAAAGGCTACTAACATTGGATATCCTCAGTTCACAGTGAATGTCAGTCTTCCTAGGTCCCAATGCTACCAGTTACCTTTATCTGCATCATTTCTGTGTACCTTCAATTAATCCTTTTATCGTTGCGATATAACAAAAATTACTTTTACCTGATCCTTCCCCTGCTATTTCCTCTTTGCTGCAGCTCTTGTCAACTTACACTTTACTCAAAAAGTGCAAATTTAGACAGACCTTCAGGTCAAAGACTCATACACCTTCCCAGTGTGAGCGGTACTAATCACAGCTAATCATTTCAGCACTAAGTAATGCTACACAAAATATCATACAAACTCTGTTAAGCAAACTCAGTAGCAATAATTTTGGAGGAGGGAAGAACATGGAGATTGGTAATTGAAAATAATAATGTAAAATTCAAGACCTTAATTTTTTCATCTCCAGTTACTTTTCTTTACAAGCAGAGTGTGACTCGGCTCAGTCCGGCTTGCGCACTCCTGACTGCCAGAAGCAATCCGTGGTGAGGCTTCGTTCCACCTCTAACAATCCTTACAAGCACTCTTCCTGAATTAACTTTCACTTAAGGGTTAAAGTCTTTGCCCCACCCCAAAACGTGCAGAGGATGTCATTATCGATAATCAGGTTTGGGGACATGGGAAAGACAGCTGTGCTCCCATCAGCTGCGTTTTTTGGTTACCATGCTCCTAAGAGAATTGCTTCGCCTCTTAAAAGGGGGAACAGTTTCCATGGGCCAATTCATGAAGTCAAATTAAAAAAAAGTATGATTTCTCTGCCTTCTACCTATCGGGACACACATTTCTGTTTCTCAGCAGTGTGCTCTCTGCAGTATCTCCTACTAAAATAAATGGTGGTTCCCTAAACAGTAATTTTTGCGTCTTCAGGCTTCCTCCTGCTTTTGACAAAAGCTTCCTTCCCTATTCCATAAACATTATCAGGAAAGGATCACGATGTTTTAATTTTACTTTGAAAATTACTTCAGAGTTTCAGCAGTTTTGCTGGCTTCTGCGCTTTGAAGGAGTTTACATCTCCCCGTGGTTCAGTAAATCTACGGGCTTTAGCTTTTGTACCTTTTAAGCTTCCACCTAAGGACAAGTGCAAGTGGTCAAAATCAACTTCTTATTCTTTGCAGACCAGCTAGAGTTGGAGCTAGCAAGCCTGGCATGATCTACTTGTCACCTTGTAGCTCTGAAAAGGTTTATTAGTGTGGTCCAAGTGAACTTGGCACTGGCTAGAGAGGCCTAGGTGATGAAGTAGACACAGAGGCTGGGTACAGTACAGACCAGCTAGTGCCAACACACCTCGCGTTAGCAGGGCATCTGTGGTCAGCCAGAAGAATGCTGCTGCCTGTTAATGCCCACCCTCGTAGTGCTTTTATGCCACTGGTCAGTAAATATGGACTGAGATTACTGACCTGAGGTGGACTTAGGTTACTGAAACTGATGCCAAGAACTGGGTGGCATCAGTCAACCATTTTCAGTTCTTTGGCTCCTCCAAGTAGATCAAGAGAATGAACTCAGAAAAGGGTGGGGTTAGGGCTATATTTCAGGCAAGAATAAAATAATAACAGGCATAACATTTTTGCACTTACAACAGCAGGACTTTGAATGTCAGCTTCTACTGTCAATGCAACATCCAGCTGAAGGAGCCACAAGGAACTTTGCATGTTTGGTACCAATGCTGGAAAACTGCTTGACATGAGCTGGCCAACATGGGGAGTAGCATAATGCCACCACACCATCACTAATTACTCATGTTTATCCATAACATCAATTCATGGAATGAGTGGCTTGATGAAGCCTGAAAGCAAACATGGCCTTTTTTACTGTAAGCTGAATCCCCAAAACTCCTGCTCAGTTTCATAAGGACTGAAGGTGCTGGGCAGGGGTATTCAACATTTTGGAAGATAGAAGTCCCTAAGAGGACAATTATTGTGGTATTTTGGCAGGAGGAATTTGAAGAAAATTGCCCTTAAATCTATGACTCGTTTTCTCCTGGATTCTAGGAAATTCTCATTTTGACAGATTAAAAAGTAGCGCAAAAGAATTAAAGTGTGTTGGAATCACTAAAAGCAGGGGGAAATGGGCTAAGGGAAACCCTTGCTGAAGAGGAGTCAAGTTTGGCTGTTGTACTCCAGGCAGCAATTAGCTCTAAGTGTACGCACAGCAAAGTTCAGCTGTTGGCAAGGGTAAAGCAGAAACTGCAGCTGCTCTGGTTAAATGTGCTCAGAGCAGTCTAGATGGTACCAACTTATAATACCACAATCTATATTGATAAGAAATAGGTTGACTCTGTGCTCTTTTAAACTTCAGATAATCTTTAGGCCACATCTTGAATTTGTTGCTCTTGCTTTTATGAATGATAAGAGATGGAGCATTTGAGTAGGAGTTGCAGGATTTTGCTTCTGATTATTGAGGTGACCATATCTAATATGTACCTCTTAAGCATAATCATCCCCTGAAGGCAAACATATTCAGATGAAGAGAACATGGAACAAGGATGTATGAAAGTCAAGATAATATTGAGTTAAAAAAGGGAATTCACCACCCTCCATGATCTTACCTGAAAAATGGACTCAACAAAATTTCCCAGCGAAACTTCTTACTCTTGAAAAAAAAATACTACTTTGTGAGACTTTATCTATTTGACTGAAATTCCAACTGGAAAATACATTAGAAGTATTTAAATATTTCTAAAAGACTATGAGAGTTTAAAACATTTTAATCCTTACTCAGTACCAAACTAAATTTTAACTTCCATCTGGGGAATAGCAATATCATGTTTTAGCTTGTTCTAGTCAAAGCAGTGCTAAACAGATAAAACAGGAACTTGCAATTTCCTCCCCCTGTAAAGGTGTTGGTCGTTCAGTAGAGGCATATTCCTGATCACATTTTTTTTCTCAGAAGTGAAGGTTGTAATTTAAAACAAAAAAAAAAAACAACCAACACTGAGGCAAATCCATAAAGTGGATCGCTGTAGAGTATGGAGAAAATGACCTTCCGAAGTTAAAGGAGAAGCTGAAATAGCCAATAATTGAAATGTCATAGGAGGAACTGATCTGGTAAGAAAAAGCAAATATTTAAAGATGAGAAATATTTAACAAGTCACTGGATTAATTCCTCTGCCAAGTTCATCAGACGCAAATATATTTCTATTTGATGTCAGGGACATCAGGTAGAATCTGACTAACCTTATGGGCATAAAACAACCTTGGAGGCCTCTTTAGCCCAGAACAGTTTTAATGCAAGAGTCCTGTCAGTGAATGTATATTTTTCAGTGAGGTAGATCCACCTTGGTGTTGAAGACAATTGCATTTTATAAAATAAAGTTATAATTGCTGTACAAATAACAACTCATTCTTCCACCCTTTACTGCTTGGTCTGAAGGAGCTGCTGCTCCTAGCAGAATCCAGCTCTTTTATTTCAATGAGTCCCAGTGCTAAGTATGAGATACTCCTGCCACTTGACACACACGAAATTTATGTCCCTTCAGGGAGCTGTTCTCAGTTTTGCTCTTCTCCTTCACCGGTTTCTCACCATCTCTCCTCCATGGAAATATTGTCGCGATTAAGCCAACAATCACAAATTAAAATTAGATTGAGATTTCAAGGTGATTCCTTCTCTGTTTTCTTTATCACCAGCCTAATTGCACAGGCTTAGCAAAGGGGCATATTTTCATGTTTTCCATCCACTGATTCAAACTGCAGCATCCCTCAAATTGTGAACAGCCTCATATGCAAAAGGTTGGGTCTTAGAGGGACATAATTTCATTAAAAGGCTGGGAATAGGTCTCCAGACCGAGTCTGTCTATGCAATGCTTTGAAATGATTAAGAATTCCTGTTCCTCCTAATTCTTCCTAATGACACAGTGGGATTGAAGCTGTTCAATGGAGAGTAGCCAGTGCCCCAGCGAAGACGGATGGACGGCTCCTGCTCAGTGCTCAGTACCTCCCTCCCCATTCTCTCGAAGCAGCCATGATCTCAGAGAGTGAAGTCAATGAAATGGGGCTGCACCCCTCGTTACTGACCAAAGCACTCGCAGAGGCTCCTGGAGGACCGCTGGCTGGTGGGGGATGTGGCAGGGGAAAGCCTCAGTTGCTATTATTTTTACTAATATCTGAAGAGTTCATCTTCAGTGCCTCTTTCATTGGACTAGCTTGTGGAACTAATTTCTCCATTAAATAGTGTAAAACCTTAGCCATATATTTCAGGTCAGTCTGAATTTTATCTTTGTGTGTACTACTTTTAAGAAGAAAGATAAACACAATAATCAGGTCATTTGACATGGCAGAGTACACACACTCCTAATAATATTAATGACAACGTCTGTTTCATTATGTAAAATGAAAAAGATGATTTGTTTATGTTTACAGTAGCCCGTGATTTAATTTATACACAACTGAATTGGTTAAATTTACAGTTTAAACAGTAGATCATCTGTATATACATCCTGTATTTGGACAGCTCTTATATTATTGTTATATTGATAAAATTAATGTATTAAAGGAATACATAAAGCCCAGCCTAAGCTTGTTCATTGAGCACTCAACACATGGCATTTTAGTGACTGAAAGGGGAAAAAAATTAAACAATTTGCATACTTCAGTACTGTAGCAAATGACTGCACTGACAAGGTCACCATGCTAAATTGACATCATCCACACCACATCCAACTTCTAAAAATCCTCCAATATTTGCATGGTGATGCCTGTGAAATCCTCATTAAGTGTCAGACTCTTAGGGGTTTTTTTACCTCTTGCCTATTTAATAAGCAATTTTATTTTTTTTTTTTTAAATTAAGAATTCTGTATGCTTTTAATTTACAAGGGGAAAAAAGCCTGAGTGCTCTGTTTTGTTTGTGGTAACATGGCTGGCTGTATAAAACTCCATTTCTTCCTCTACTACATACATAATTGTAATTCCAAAGGTAACTCTCATTGAATCAGATAACTAGCAATTTCTTTTGTAATCAGAACCTAATTAGGTTGTTGTTTACAGTATAAGTGATCAATAGCTTTTATTCTGGATCACAGTGTCAAAGCTCTCATAAATGGTATTAAATGTAATAGAGATACTGTAATCAAACAAAATGTAAAAAATATTCAAAAAGTATGTACTGTACTGGGAGGCTATTAAAATTCCCGATTCTGCTTAAAATGTTTAATGTGCTGAATACAAATGATATTTTAAAGGAAGCTTTGTGGATCAAAGATGGATTTAATAATTGTAATGTTTATGAATTTGTTTTGAAAATATTTTTAATTGGATAATGTCAGACTTTTGAATTATAATGCTATGTTCATTAGCATTTCAATAGGTTATATTATCAACTCCTTCTGACATTAAAATAATTTGATTTATTTTTTTAAATCATGAATCTCGAAATCTTTTTTTCTGTTGTCACTAGTTTTCAATAATTTGGTAAGCTTCTACAAGAAGAGCAACAGGAACCACATGGGCTTTGCTGGTAATGATGTGCTATATATTTCTTCTTCGAAAGCAGCTCTGACACCTTTGAAAGTAATTTTCAGTTTCTTATCAGTACAGAAATAAAGAGTAATATTGTCTAATTTGTTATGTTCAGTGGCACAGAGTATCCTAGACTTCTATCACATACACAGTGCTTTGAAACCTGTATTTTTTGACCATAATCAAGAGTACGTAAGTGAATTTCAGAATTTATGAAAGTGTTTATTATTAGCTAAGAAAAAGCTCAAAAGATGAACTTGTTAATAGGTTTAATAATCTCTTAGTAAGATGTGTCTTTTGCACACTTCCAAACTTCATTGCAGTTGATAAAACAGTAATTTGTACTTTATAGTTGTATTGCAAATAACTGATTTGGGCATTTCAGAGCAGGCCTGGGCATAATTGCATAAGTCTCAGTGTAAATCTGTAAATTCAACATGATGAACTCCTTGCTTGGTGAAGTTATCTATCTTCTACTTTCACTAGAAACAAAAACTGATTACTGTTGATCATTTAGACATAACTGCCTGTAACAGTCAACAAGCCATCACAGTAAGGTATAAAGACAGCCCTTAGGAGAAATGCTGCCTATTTGATGACATTTAAAGCTTTAAAGAATTCCTTCTAGATATCGCAGAAAATCATCATGAGCCAGCACAGGCTGTCAATGTCACTGAATGAAAACCAAAGCGATCAGATCATGTATACCGGCAATATTGCCATCCCAGCCATTAAAGCAATTTATGGAACTGGTCTTGCAAACAGTTCATCATGTCAGCAACGCCAAGGTCTGCCGCAGGAGCTACTGTCACATGGGTGAGCGTGCATGATGCTGCCTTGTAATTGGATCAACCATCTTTTTGTGTAGATTTTAGCAATCTAAGAAATAAAACAGTTTAAATTATTTCCGACTACCTCTTTTCCCCCTACAATGTTGTGATAAGTAAGGCATGAAGTTCCTGTAACTTTTTTGAGCTGACATCTTCAGCTATGTATAAACAGATAATGCTGTTTTAGTAGAGCAAATAAATGGTATGTCATTTTTATTAAACAAACAGTATAATAACTGGACAGTATTATCACAATGGAAGCATAGAAGACCATAGACTGTACAGCTGAAATCCTGTAGCAAAATTTGTTTCTACTGCTTATCCTCAAATTTAAAGAAATGTATCTTTATCAAGCTTTCACAATGGCTGCTTCTGGTTGATTTAGAGAATCTTCACCCTTGTTAAGGCTAGATTATAATTAAAAGATAAATGTACTGTTAGAAAGTTCTATTCCACACTCTATTTTTATGAGAATTTAACTGAAAGACGTATATTACACCTGTATGCGAATTATAATGGCTTCTCAGCAGGGAACGCAGAATCACTTACAGTACGTAAACATTTAAAGAGGAAAATGCTAATACACTGAAAGAGTTTAACATCAGTAGCAATTTGTCAAATGAAGAAGTTTCATAAAGTCCACTCTCTGGGAGAACATTCACTGTTAGACAAAAGCTTGGCATCCTTGATAGTCTGAAGTTCAACCAATTTGAAAACCAAAACCATTCAATGAGATAGATAGGATCTTAAGAAAACTGCCATCCTCCTTCCCAGGTAAAAGCCAGAATCAAAATAACCCTTATTAAAATAATCCAACCAGGTCGCTTTACAGGCAAATTTACACTCTGTCTCTTTAAAACACTGCATGCCCAAAAGCCTTTTGGGTTTGGAATGTAGCACTGCACCAAGTATTTCACAAAGCCTCTAAATATCACAAGAAGCTTTCTTAGAGAAAAAAAAAATTCCAGCTGACTGAAACTGTTCTAGCAGGAGTGCCTCAGCTTAGCTCCCAGACCTGGAATTCCAGATAAACAACAGAGGACAGGAAACAGATTTTTTTTTTTTTTTTTTTTTTTTTACACGTCCTTCTGTAATGCAGCTACAAGACGACTGATGAGCTTAGGAACAAACAGAGTGGGAGTGCAAGTGTCATCAGAGTGAGCGGTGTGCTTAGGTAGAAGCTTCTGGGAAGAGCGAGCGAATTCTCCGAAGATATGTGACTGGTGGAGACTCCTGCTGTGTTGTCTTTCCCAATAGCGTTCTGCAAGACACAATACTTTCCTTGGTCACAATTACACATTTTCACTGCAAAATTTTTAAACCTACATCATGAAATTCATCTTTACTTTGTTCGTGTCCACCCTCCACCTATATATCACTGTGAGAAATCAAAAGATACAAAAGGCATAAAAACAGATGTAAAAATGACAGTATTTTAAAGTTAGCTTAAGGGATAAAAACACCAGTACAGCAAAATTTTTTTTTAAAAAAAAAGTATTAAAAAGTCCCTACTTTAGCAGTGGTTCCCTATGTAAACCTACCCTTGTTAAGTCCAGCAATGGTTTTAGTGATCTGTGTTTATCATGCCAGTTTATTTTAAAAAGCAAATACAGGACCCACAGAGAAACTGCAACTTCTGCACAGTCAATGGAGCAACTTTCTTTGGTAACAAGTTATTTCTGGATAACAACAGATAAAATCTAATCCATGGAATCAGAAAAGACAGAGGCTTTTAGCTTATGAAAAATTATCTTTCTCATGCTTTTTTTCCCCTTAATTGCTGCATTATTTACATTCCTTGTCTTCTTTGCTACCAATAATTAAACAGTATTCACATGCAGGTACAGAATGGCAGATTATAGTGAGCTATTTAAGGAGGGGATGCAAATGGAATATTTCTCATGTTATCATCCTCATAAAAAAAAACAAACCAAAACAACCAAACAGGTATAATCACAGAATCACAACAATTTAGACTAGAAGGGACCTCTAAGGTCATTAAATCCAACCTACTCCATGCAAAGTTGCTCAGACCCCACAGAGGGGACAAGCCTCCCCCGGTCCTGAAGGGGCAATGGGCCAAGGTACAAGCTAGAAGTACCCAGAAGAGCAGATTACAAAGAATGAGAATAGAGCATCAGCTTCCACAGGGATGACTGTCTACAGAGCCAGGGAGGCATTCGTGGATAAATCTCTGTGCCCTTCCCTCACTTTGCTATCACCTGCTAGGACTGGCTAACTGAGATGTAAGTTGTTGGAGGTAGTAGAGGCATTGGGGGAATTATCATGATATGCTTTCTTATACTCAGCCCTGGGCATCTGCTTCTTGGAGATTGCCACAGACAGAGTATGGGATAAGATGGACCAGTAGTTCTTACAGTAAGCTACAGTTGCTGGGGCCTTCTTGTGTAAGGTCTTTTAGCCAGCACAAGATGTCAACAAATCTGTTAATGTTACTGCATTGTTCCCTCACATGTTATTAGGCTTCATTCCCGTATCTACAGGAAATTCCTAATAGAATCTAAAGAATTTGGAATGGGATATACAATTGTCATTGTTTAGAAGAACTGTGCAAAGCTGGACTGATGAAGGAGACCCTGAATGATACCATCATGTCCATGTGGTGGCTTATGCCAGTACAGCTGGGCTTGCTCCAGTGCTGAGGCTATGTGCTTCCACATTGCAAAAATTAATTTACGTACATCACTAATTATTAAGCTTCCTGAGAGACTCAGTACAAAGGATATGGACTGACAGACATGGAAACTGATGTAATGTTTATGTCTGAAAGGGGGCCTTGGAGGTCAGGCTGAGCAGACTACTCAAATAGCACTGGGACGTTCATGTCTCCTGGGGCTGTCAATCTGTCTCCTGATGTCGGACCATCATATCTCCTGATATGAACATCATCTCATGCCCTAACCTGGTCATTTTTGTTAGCCACAGAATGATGTCTAGTATGTTTCTGTGTATTTGTTAAAAGCCATATCATCTTGCATTCCCGCAGATTATTAACTAATTATACTTGCTAGGTGCAATGGTAATTACCATGGGATCTGCCTAAACATGTACTACACAGCTATTAAAATAGAAAGTCAGCAGAGGCCACTTTGAGCCCAGCTCCAGATTTCTGAGTAAGATCATTCTTTGATACATTACGTTAACCAAACATAACAATACTAACAAGACTTTAATGTGAGATAAGCCCATCATAATCTTGATAGACTTTGAACATTTTATATTATGGGGAGGGACCTGTGCTATGAAATGTACAGGACCCACACTCTTACCTCATTAAGACAGAGCTCTGTATCTACAGATTCGTTGGATTTCCGCTTCTTCTGTGCCTATGAACAAATGGAACATTTATTCCCTGTACAATTTACACATACAGCAGCACAAAACAATTAGATACATTCACATGGGTTGTCATACTCCTATAATTTTGACAATGATTTGCACATGATTAGCAAATAAACTCTCCAAATGTAACTGCATGTTTTCCAAAACCATTCACATTCTGATTTGAATTTACAGCAAAACTTCAAACCGTCAGCTAAGGGTACTTAGTGATTAAAATCATGAGTGCCATCAGCTGCAGAGAACATGTTATATTCTGCGGCCCCTTAAAAATGGTGCTGGATGTTCATGAAAAGAAATGAAATAGGACAGTTAATAATGACCATAATACTACCGCATATTAGCAAAAAATCTATCATATGTCTCAGTTTTAGGAAAACATACAAGCCAGGCGTATCTTATCCTTGATGATTCTTGTAATTTCTCCATGTACTATTATGAAAATATAATTTTAACGCATTGCATGGCTGCCACAGAGTCTCTTCTAGAAAGTTACAAAAAGAACATGCAATATCTTTAAAACTATATACCTGTAATTCAAATTGAGCTGTTTGTTTACATTGTGTTCACTGATTATTATACATGGAATATTATTAAATGCAGGAATATTTTAGAAGATCAAAGACTAAAAAAAAATGAATCTTTTATATCTTCAGCCATGTCTTACGATGAGCGCCCATCTGTTGCTATTACTCTGTGCTCTCCACACTGACTCAAGTAAGAAACATTTCTGGTGGCAGCATCATACAAAATGAAAGCAATAGCATGCGCTCTGTCTAGCATCATAAGGTGCTTAATATTTCCATTGCTCAAGTGAACATGACTGGGCTGGGAGTTTTCTGCTTTTCTATAATAGCAATAGCAATCCCCATGGTGCTGAAGATATTTTCAACAAATGGTGCTGTGGCTGATTTAAGTACTTCAGTGATTCTCAATATCATTTCTTTCTTTGTATATTCCAGAAACATAAACAGCACTCTTTTATAGGAGCTGCCAGTGTTAAATGTACAATCAATTCTTTTAACAGAAGACTTGGATTTCAACACTGAAACTACTGACTGCACTGAGCATGTCTGAAGTTTTGTTGGACTTGCAATTTATTTCCTGCAAAAAATGAGGATCTGATTCTCACTGTGTTGCATTCATTTTACACTGCAGAATCCCACTGGTTTTGGCAGAGATGGACTGGACTGAAGCTGATGCGAGGCAGCACTGAGCATTCTGATTGCATACTCTCAAAAAATTCAGTTCCACATATAGCTCTTTACTTTATACCTGAGAGCCATCGGTGTTGCCTATGGATATAAAATATTCTTTGACCTCATCAGTAGATCAGTAAATTTTAGAATCAGTAGATTTTAGAATCCAAATGAGGGAACCGAACTTCTCATGGGGAAGCACATTCCCTGCTTTTCATGATACTTCTATATTTATAAATATATATATTAGAGACAACTGAAAAACTAAACCAGCTAGGATTTAAGAGAAAGACAGCTTCAAATATATGACAAAATAATAGCTCAATTCATTAATAAACACCCTCCATGAAATCTCTCTCTTACATACCCTTTCTTCTAATTAGTACCATTAAGGTGGTTATGGCAAGCATAAATTTAACTATCTGAACGGAAAAATAAGTGCCTGGAAGCAAATTTGCTACAACGAGAAGCAACACAGTGAAGCCTTCCTGCTATGCTTGCAGTGGTGGTGGTATTCACAGAGGTTAGGATTCCTTTAATGGCAACTGGGTAGGTTTCAACTCCTAAATGGTTGGCTCCAAGGAGACAGGCAAAGAAGAAGAAACTGGATTTCTGTCCTGATTTTCTTATATCCTAAACACCCATACGGCATTGAATTGGAATGTGAGGTTTCACAGGAGGCCTCCAGTTCAGAGGTTCAGATCTTGACAGTGTAAACTGTAAGGATCATACAAGCCTCATAAATCTCAGTTTATCATTCAGTCCTGAATTTTCCAGTCCACGCAAGCAACTGTCTATTGGAAACATTGTGCTTTGCTGCTTACACCTGCTTTGGATTCATAACACTGTGCTAACTACAAGTCTACTCTTGGTAGTTGGTCTCAACAGCAAAGTTAGAATTTATGTTCCTTCTGTACTGTGTTTCTCAAATGAGAAAAGAGAAAAATATCATTATTTTGTCTATATGCAGTCTTCCTTTACTTCATTCAGCCTGATAAAGTGCAACAGCTAAAAAAGATTTACCTTTGAGAACACTATTTTAAGGGTAAAATCAACAGAAACAAAATCAACATAAAAAAAAGCTTTTCAATCATTTTGATCGATATTCCCTACCTTTCATTTGGAAGGTAATACTTCTCTGTATCCATATACTTAATGAAGTCATTCTAACATCAACAACACTTATTCACATGCATCCTCTATTATAAAGTCCTCCTCTCTTAGAACTGAAAAATAATTTTAATAAACAAGCAGGCTTTTCTCTTATCAAAACAGAAAGGACAATATCTTCCATTTAAAAATAGAGCAAAAGCACAACCTCTTTTTGGGGGTGGGGGAAGGTAGAGGGAAAGAAAAAAAAAATATCATTTTGAGGATGAGACAAGACATTATATGCCAAGTTTCAAATTGGAAGAGTACGTTTTTACTGTTGAGTTATAAACCTGTAAAAACAGGTTATAATGGAAATGCTGGCAGAGGCTGCACTACTGTAATAAAACAGTGCATCACTAAATCACAAGTAATGGAAAAAAAACCACCTACGTGTTGGAGAGAGTGCTATAGAAAGTGTATGTCTTGTAATTACAACCTAAGGGGAAAATTCTTCCTGCCCTACTCTCGGGCAGAAAGGACTCTACATGTAGCAGCAGTGCTGTATTCGTGCTACAGTGAGTGAACACCTTATCAGAGGTAAAAAATGAGGGCTTGGAGGTTATGCTGATAGCCTTGGTGGAAACACAGACAGACTGGGAGACACTCATTTGAATTATGAAGGATATCCTCAGCCATTGGATATTTACTTTACAACTCCTTCCATTATCCTAGAAACTTAAACAATAGAAATGTGTGCCCATCACATACAGCTGCAGACAATTCTGACAGGGAATATCTATGCCATCAACAAATTTGTGAAATGAGAGCTGTTCATTATGCAGGATGCCAAAGATTCACTGACAACCCCCATCTCAGGTCTCTAATATACAGGCAAGAACGTACCTTCAAATGTGCTAGAAGTAGCTAATTTCACAGGAGTAAAATAGCACACACAAATGGCTAATAAGTCTGTATTCAAACTTGGGTTTTTTTCGATTTTAATATAAAGCTCTTGTCTGGTCACAAAAAAGATCTATGGGAATTTTGCCATTAAATGAAACACAAGCAGGGCTGGGCTGATAAAAGTAGTAATTAAAAAACTGTGAAAGAAAAGCAGCTTAAAATAACTGGTTAAACATATGGAAAGAGGTATGCAATCTTTTCTACTGAGGTAAAATAGCAGTTGCTAATGAGTTATACGCTCAGCTGAGACATGCCTCTGACTGTAAAACAAAGTTATGTAAGACGGGTTGACACTCACCCCAGCTTCGCAGGGAACTGTAATGCAGTAATGTGGGCTACTCTGACAAAGCTGCCCCCATACTGCCAACAACCTTGCACTTACTTAAGCTTTTCTATTCTGTAAAAAATGAACATCTGCTTTTACAGAGAATCTTATCACTGATAGCACAAGCAACAGATGATATTTAGAGATAATCCCATTCATGCACCTCCTGATGGGCTCTTCAGTATCCTGTACATCAGCCACAAAAGCCTTGCCTTGGTCTTCACCACCTTTAGCTTTTAATATTTGAACTCAAGCTTGGACTTAGTCAAGGGCTGGGAGAGAAACCAACTGTGTGTCCAGAAAAGAAACAACTGTCATGATCAGAAGCAGAATATTGCTGATTATTTCTTTCCTAGTTCAGCCATGTCCTTGCTCAGACACACCCTAACCTAATCTTCTCTTGCCCTGCACCTAATAACCACCATAAGATCCTCCCAAGCCTAGTAACTCTCTGCTTCCCATCCCCCAAATCCTTCTATCTCCGCCCTTTGCAGAAGGAGATGCTATCTTGCAATTATGCATCCAGCTTCTACAAATCACACCACTACATTGTTAATAAATGCATTAAATACTGCAGTGTACCTCACCAGGAGTCAGTACAAACATTGTTTATGGCTTGTCATCCAGCAGTATTTTTATATATCCACTACAGCATGCACATCTATGTTACTCACAGCAAGGAAAAGGTCTGACCAGGGAGGGCTCCAAACGGAGGCAAGCTTTAATCTGAAGGGAGGGGAGGGAAGGAGAAGCATGTAAAGGGAACCAAATACGTTGGACCTGAATGCAAACAGGCACAGGCTGAGCATCTGAACTCAGAAACGAGTCCCTTTCTGTTAGCTACACACTTTGAGCCTTATGTGCTTTATGGAATGTATTACTTAGACATTATAGTGAGAGACAACAGAGGTATCATTACAACAGATATCTGTTATGTGGGTTGTTTTTTCAGCTAATTTTAATGAGAGTGCCTTTGTCCTCTCCTGAGGTGCCTGGTTAGTTATGCCCATATCGACAAGCCTTTCTGAAGAAAAGATACAAATCTCCCAGAATCCATCCTTCAAATGACCATGCTTCTGAAGTAGCCGTAACAAATGAGGGGGCTGCTGCTTTTTGTTCTTCTCTTGTGTGGATTAGAGAGATTTACTATGCAACTAACCTGTTTTTCCAACAGCCAGCCCCAAACAATAAGCAGCGAAATATAGGGACTGTAAGAATGTAATCAGTTTAACTCTTCTGTGCTCACTAAGCGGTGGGTGCATCTTCCACAACTGTCAATAGTATTTTCCTATTAGCACAGTAGTACCATGTCACGCTGGAGTATGAATTACTTTCAACAGGGAAGATAAGCAAAGTGCGGGTCAGAGACCCAGGCCACTATAATAAGGGTCCAATTCAGCAAGGAGTAGTTTTGAAACCCATACCATACAGCCAGGGTGCGAAGTTATTTAAGATACAAAACCAATCAGCTTTGTACAATCCTATAAAAAAGAAGTCAGATCTTTCTTTCTGCTGCTTTTTTCTTTTTCTGTGCTGAATCAGCCCTCAGGATACAAGCTTGGGGCATGAAATTATCAGTCATCATTCTGCATAAAAGCACTACAGTGCTGTCATCCCACTTTGTAAGAGTGAAGAAAGTATCTTTTAAAAACAAGCATTACCAAGCCACCTCTGGCACTAGTCTCCAAAGCTATGTAGATAACACCCAGCACAGTAAGAATCAAATCACAAGTTTTCCAGCTGGGAGCCATTAAATAAAGCAAACCAATTATCCCCTTGTACCCAAATATGCACTGGGGAAACACACACAGAGTTTTCCAGGCTGCAGTGCTGTGCAATGAACAGTTTATCAGATCCCATGTCTTCAGATCCCATCAACTCCCAGCCCTAAGCTCCTGCCCCCCATAGCTTCGTACCTGTCCTAAAATCACAGTTTGTCCCCATTCTCCTGCAGGGGTCTTGCCTGGCTTTCCCCCCAGCGCTTTGCCCCAGCTGGGCAGGGCGGCGGAGCCCAGGCAGTCCTGAGCACTGCGGGACACCCCGACTGCTTTGGGGCCCGGCCACCAGTTCAAGCGTTCACAAATCATGAGCCAGGCCCCATCCAAAACTAGCAGACAGCTGCTCAGCGGGCAGCACTGCGCAGTGACAGATCTACCCAGCTCGCCTTCAGAAAACTCTGGCTTCCTTAAGGGAACACACGTGGCATTTAAGAAGTCCCCTTATCCCTCAACATTAACAGATTCTTGCTGGTTTTGCGTACTTAAGCACCAGAAACAAAACCCAGAGGGCAGCCTCAAAGCAGGGAGGTTTGTTTTCTGGTCAGGAAAGGGAAAAAGGGATGTTAGGTCTCCTGAGATTGTTTCCAGACATTCCTTCAGGAGGAAAGGGGGTTGAAAAGAAAAGGCTTTACCACATGGCAGGCAAGAGGAATCCTCTGCAAAGAGAGGCTGGGAGAAATGTAGGTCCCTGTTTTGCTAAAGCCAGCTTTCCAGCTCTTTGGTCACCAGCGGGGTAGCACTGCCCAAATGGACCAGAGGGATCACTGTCCCTCTTCTGGGCAGGGCCAGGAATGGTGTCACTTCCCCAGGCCACCGAGTAACGATGGATCAGATTAGGTGTCTGCTGCAGGGACTTGGGTCTCTTGATAGTTGTAGATAGAAACACACTTAGGAGCAGACATCACTACAGAAATCTGAGAAACGGTCCTAAAAGTTGATAAAGTGCAATGCAGATAGAGAAAAACCTCCTCCCTCCAACCTCTTCAGTCTTAAACTTAAGAGAAAATTTGACTGGGGGGTCAAGGCGGTGGGCTGGTAGTAATCCTCTCCAAACGAGCAGAAACAAACGTGGAAAGAAGGGAAGATGACCTGTACCATATGAATTATTGCTGGACCATTCCCAGATCCTTATGTTAGTAAAGATGAGACTTAATTAAGCCTCATCTCTCACTGCACTTATATGGCTGGGACAATATAGCACAAAAACTGCCTAACAGCAATCTTAAAGGTCTTATAAAAACCAGATCCTATCAGAAACACCAAACTGATCAAACAGCTTACAAGGACCAGACACAGAGATCTTCAAATATTTATTTCAAGCAATTAGTCTCCCAGTGAGCACAGCATAAAATATGACACCCAGCCATGACAACTGAGCCGACTGACTTACCTTTCAGGGCAGTACAGTAACTTGCTAACAATTTTGTTTTCGTGTTCAGTCATTCATTTATCTGAGTAAAATGAATTTCTATAGTCCTAGATTCTTGCTTTCTATTTTTAGGGGATATTACGCAATTCTCCTAATATGGTCTTTTTATGGATTTGCCTCAAGCAAATATTTTTGCATTAAGAAGGGCAGAGGGAAAAACAGAATACTAAAAAGCCTAGACGGAATAAGTTTTGTTAGGTTAATATCTCAATGGCTTAGGCTGCTTAGGTTTTCTTTTTTTTTCCTCTAGTTATAAAACTGAACAGCCATGTAATCCAAAGTCGAGATGTTTGGGGTTTTATTATTAAAACCCATTTCCCTAGTGATTCACTACAGCTATCAACCCAGTGCCATACATAGCAGTTACAGGTAGCATCTGGCTGTCGCGCGCTGAACAGCATCTAAAGAAAAGCAGCATGAACACAAAGCCATTACAATCCTGGTTAAAAGATATACTCGGCTTTTAATTTTGAACAAAGGTAAGCCACTGAAGAACTACAGATCCCACACCAGTTCCCCAGGCTGGAGCGTGTGCCCTTGCGTGTCCAAATATGCAAACAAAGTTGTTCCGTTTGGCAGCAGGCGCAGTACCTACCTCCCCTATTAGACAGGGCTACGTGGTGCGCTGGAGTGTGGTGTAAACACTCCTGAGCAGCTGTCAGCCACGGCTACAGGGGGACTAAAAGCAGCTCAGCCAGAACAGCACAGGCCTGAATTGCGCTAATGAGCCTTGAAAAGAGGCACCATCCTTACACAGCTACAGTGCCTTGACGCCGCATCTCCCGCCTCCAGGTGTGCCCTGGCAGGGAGCTGCTGGCTGGGGGGCGGCTGCGATGTCCACAGCCAAGTCCTCCTTGCTCCTCCTTCACTGCAAGCAGATGACAGGACGGTCGGTGGCTGGGACTCTCTGCTAAGAAAAACTTGGGAGCCTCCCGCGCCAAAAGCAGAGTGGCAGGGAGAGAGCTCGGTAGGGATGCTCACCGCATCGGTCGGCCTCTTGAGACGTCCAGCTCTGAGCTATCAGCAGGTGGAAGAGATTAAGAAAACAAGGTCAGGCGTTGCCTCTGCGCTCAGGCAGTAGGACCAGGGGTGGTGGCCTCTGGTTCTGCAGCGAGAAGGAAAGATCAGGCAAGCTTACTGAACACCAGTCTGCATGAGGCCTCGAGCACTGAGCATTACAGGAAGCTTCTGTTTGTGCTATGCCAACCTTAAGCAACTGATATTATTGCTGGTTTCTTGAGCACTGCATTCACTCATAAATTTTAAAAGGGAAGGGAAGAGAATGACCATGAACATCTGCTTTTGGTTAAGGGACTAAAAATGCTCAAGACTTCTTTTTATTAACCGTATGTGTATGCATGTGTGTGTTGTGAATACTGGCATGGTTAAGCACAGAAAGAAAACACAGAAAGCCTTTAAAGGTGTCAAAACATTTCAGATAACAAGTGACTTCACTGCAATTACAGGGAGGCAAAAGCAAAGGCTGCAGATACTAAAGTAACCTTGCACAAGAAGGTAGAAGAAACTAGCCACGTAGCTGGGGTGCCCAGCACGCAGCTATGCCCTCCCCTCCTCAGCTTTGTTTATGCATTTCAGGCCCAGCGTATTACCTTCCTTACATCTACAGTTATGTGACGATGCCTGTACCCGAGTCCCATTAAATCGTGACATGACTGAGAGACTTTTTTTTTTTCTTTTAAAGCAATTCAATCTTGAACAGCTGTGATTTGGATTAATTGGTGAATTTTGCATTTTTGGCACAATCTGCTCTCCCGAAGTGCCACTGAAATAAAAATTTAAAGCATTTTCTCCCTGTTCTTCTAATCCTGTAGCTGAATTCTGCAGGTGCACAGATGCATCCTCAGAACTGGCAGGGCTGAAATTTTAGTGAAGTTGCTGTTGTACCTGCCCCAATATCCCTGTTCTTTCTAGCACTGAAAATACGATTCAGAATGAAAATATCATAAAGATTATTTTTAAATAATGCAATAAAATTTACCAAGGTGAGTGTACTGG
>NW_009260126.1:239020-252825 GCF_000687185.1 Egretta garzetta
GGGGGAGCAGATCTGGACCCACGCTGGAGCAGTGCGTGGAGGACTGTCTGCCGTGGGAGGGATCCCAGGCTGGAGCAGGGGCAGAGTGCGAGGAGTCCTCCCCCTGAGGAGGAAGGAGCAGCAGAGACAGCGTGGGATGAACTGACCCCAACCCCCATTCCCCATCCCCCTGCGCCGCTGCAGGGGGAAGAGGTAAAGAGAATTGGGAGTGAAGTTGAGCCCTGGGAAGAAGGGAGGGGTGAGGGGAAGGTGTTTAAAATTTGGGTTTACCTCTCTTTACCCTATTCTGATTTGTTTGGTAATAAACTAATTTTCCCAAGTCAAGTCTGTTTTGCCTATGACGGTAACTGCTGAGTGATCTCTCCCTGCCCTTATCTCAACCCATGAGCCTTTCATTATATTTTCTCTCCCCTGTCCAGCTGAGGAGGGAGTGACAGAGCGGCTTTGGTGGGCACCTGGTGTCCAGCCAGGGTCAACCCAGCACAGTCAGTCCTAACAAAACCAGGCTATGCCACACTGTGGTTTTGACAGGCAGCTGCTCCCCAGGAACTCAGCCAGAGCCACACACATAACATGAAAAATTTCACCCAAATAGTTCATGTTTTGGCAAAGTTCAAAGTCACTGAAGACAGGATTTTTTTTTAATGTGACATATAAGACAACTTCAACATTAAGCATAGCTGCTCTGTCTATGATTATTTTTATTTTCATTAGAATATATGCCTTTATACCTTTGTAGAAAGGTATTCAAATTCACTGTTAGCATTCCCAATTAATAAATTCTGATAGCATTTTAATTTCTAAAAGTGAATTAATATCATACGATTTTGATTGTCGGCATTTTATTTTCTATGACAAGCATATGTTTCAACAGATTTCAGTCATGACTGAAAAAAAATAAACACCTAGTTGGTCCCGTGCACAGATCTCCATTAGCTAAGCCAGACCTTGGTTTTTCCTGTCAGATTCCTAAATGTTATTAAAAGGCCCTCGCAGTATGGATCTTAAAACTCAATACTTGGGAGAGACTTTGATGAAGCATCCAACATTCATTCTTCCCCTGCTGAAGTGAGTAAAGGAGAGGAAAATCATCCCTTCTCAAAAACACTAGGAGTGAAATCCTAACACTAAATCTCTTTCATGGGCTGCACTATAGTGGACTGTGCTTTAATGGATGGTATTAGAGTGGCCTTCCTCATATCCATTATTTACACATGAACGATGCTCTCACCCACAACAGTTACACTGCAGTTAATGAAGCTATTCAAATAAGAAGAGAAACTCTCATGTAAGAGGAGTCTGCAGAATCCCGACCTTATTAGAAAGGTGCCTTATTCTTTACTGCCCTGATCCCACTGCACCAACAGGAATTCTTCCACTGGCCAGGCAGCAGCAAGTGAAAATGAAAAGTAACTTCCTAATACTGTCTGCATATATGGCCTCAAATTTGAGCTCAGTAAGAAGTAGTGAGGATTTTTTTCCATCACTGAAACAATTTCTTAGACACAAAAAGTATTGTGAATGTTCAAACAATTATAACCCTATTAAAACAAATATGAGCCTATAATAACCAGATTATGCAAATAATTATCAGATTATGCAAAATTGTATTCACAGGATATGATCCTGCATTGTTTCATCACACAAATCATTCATAGAAGGACAGAAGGCTTACATTTATGTTTACATTTAATAAGCCAGAAAATACAAATAGGCGAATGGTGATAATGCAAGTAATGAAGATCAACAGGATCACTTTTGGCATATTTTGTGAGGTTTCCATACTAAACTGGAAGAAGCTTTTGAAGATTTATTGTGAGTAGTTTGTCTACTTTTTGAAGTAGTATGTTATGGCAGGCTGGATAGTTCAGGGGATTATTAATGGGATATACAGCCTTATATTCCGAGGTAGCTAGTTTAATCTAGCTCAGGTCAATACTGACAACTATTCTGTAGCATTTTTGAAATGAGGAGGTGGTTCTGGAACACTTCTTCTCTTAAGAGGACAGGTTCAATGCACAAAAGTGGCACTAATTTGCACCTCAGGCAGTGCACTTCATCAAAGAGACTGAGGAATTAATGGGATATAGGTTTATAACGTCGCAAAGCACTCGGGATGTTTCCCCATGCCCTTCATTTCCTTTCTGTGAGATGAGCTGCTCTGTTAAAAAGGGACAGTCCTTCTATACCCTCAGATTTTTCTAATTCCATTGCAAACCCTACCAGAAAAATCTTGAAGGTGCCCTATGCTACCAAATTTTAACATCCTTTAGTGGGACTCAAGAGAGAGCTTAGAAAGTTTCACCTAGAAAAACATCTTGAGAATGCTATCTGAAGGGAATCTTGATTGATGATGGTTGGCAGCAAATATTTCCCAGAACGCATAGCAGTTTTATTAATAGTTCTGGACTGAGCTGAGGCAAGTAGAAAACAGCACCAAATGAGGGGTGTTTTTTGTGATCTACCTACTCATGCATCTAATACTCACAAGCATCAGCTTTGTCTTACTAGCAAGTTTTGGGTGTCAATACGTCGTCATCAAGTTTCCAGAGAGGAAGCGTTCCAAAAAATTACATCTGGGTGTGTGTTGACTACAACAACAATATGGCTTCTTGTGTTACTCCTACTTCCAGACCAGTGGGTGGAAAGTCAGAACTAAGGCAGAATGACTAGAGATGAGGGATGAGTATAAAGCAGACTGTATCTGCCACATATTAACATAGGTATATTGTATATGCAGGCTGCATATGCACACCAGCATTGACACTGCACTAGAGCATTGAGCTGTCCCAGTGAGAAGTGAGCTTAATGGGTTGAAGAGGTGCCATGTTCAATGGCCAAGATGGGATTAGCCTGTCTAGTATTTGAGAGCAGCGTGATTAAAAGGGATCTGAGATACCACTATGCTGCTCACACTCGGTGACCACTTGAACAGCATAGGACATCGCATTTCTGATATGCTGTGCATGGATGAACGTAATTGCACTACAACAGGCTTTGTACGTAACAAAGGGCAGCAGATGATGAATGAGGGCTTGCAGAGCATATATGAGCAGATGCATCTTACTGGCTTGGCGATTTTTTGGAGATGCAGCTTTGCCAGTTGCTCTCTTTAAATGTTCATGAAACACCAGAGTCCAGTCTCCTGTTACACTGACATGAGCCAGCATGACTTGTATTTTAGGGGTTGTCCCTGTGATGTGGACCCAGGGCGATCAGTTCAGCTTCCAAAGAGCAGAGCACTCTCACTAAGGGCATTTACCAAAGGGTTGTACTGCTCCTAAATACATTGTATCTCAGCCATCAGCCTGAAGGTGAAAAGCCTCTGCTTAATTAATGATTCCTAAGTATCCTCATTAAGCTGTTCTCTGGGTATAGACCGGGTGTGGTTTTTATCTAAACTTTTTCAATTGTGCCTATGAATTTCTCATCTGCAAATAACCATGACTGAATCCTTAGGAATAATCAGAAAATCTTAATTAAAAGTAATAGGGCTTAGGCCAACTCTTGATGAGAGCATGATTCTGCAAATAGTTGCAAGAATTTGTCAAACTAATTAAGTTCAAAATCAGTATGAAAAAAAGGGACAATTTTTTCTTCTGAATTTGCATTTGACTTCTGAAATTGTACATAGGCAGGCAGTTCCCTGCAGGAACAGATCCCTAAATTTGCCCTCAGAACCAGATAATTAACAGTGCATATGTGATTGAAGTGTGCAGAGTAGCATACTGACGTAGAATTCATTAAATAGTGGTCTTCAAGAATATTACTTGGATACACGCAACTTTTAATGCAGTACTTTTTCTAGAGGAGGGCAAGCCATTGTAAAAAACATACTGAACACTGTTGATCAGAAAAGTTCTCATCAAACCACTTTTTCACATTTGTGCAGGCACAAATTTAGGAACGGGTTTTCACAGATACTTGTAACTTCGCTTTCATCCGTGCACACTTATTTTATATGGCCACTTATCCAACTCGGCACAAATTAGGTACTTACAACTGCAGATAGCTGTTTAGATCCTACCTGGTACACATCTCACCTGTCATGTACATAACAAATTTGAATGCACCCATTTCAAATCTGAGCATGAACTCAGTATATCCAAATGTTTATGTGCATGTGGTAATGCATATCTAGCCTTGAATTAGAGGCAACTTGATGCTTCTGAAAATGTCAGTCTGGAAAAATAATGTAGTACCATGTTATGCAGTATTTAGTAAATTACTGCCCTGAATACCTAATTCTGTTTTAAGAACGACATGAGGGAGGATAATCCTATAATTCTTTAGGACACATGGTGAGTGAACCTATGGAAAAATATCCTGCATTATGCACAACAGTCAGCCTGTTTACTTGTGACTCACAGAAAGAGCTAAGCATGCAGGAGGACTTAACCTGAGGTGGGATTATTAGGCCAAATCCACTGATTAGAACTACAATTTAGTGTGGAATTGTTAGGCTCTCCTCCAAAGTACAGACTAAAATAAACATTTTGAACTCCTATTGATTCTGAAGGCAAGGAACTGAAATGGGTGACAGTGTCTCATGTTCTGGAACTCAACAGCAAATTGAAAAATGCTGTAGAGTAGATGGTTTGTGGGTAATGTAGAGATCTATTGTTCAGGTAAGACAGTTGATTAAAAGTTGTAGGAGATAAAGTGTGTGATTTATTTCCAGTATTTGATTACTAATGTACAGTGAAGACAAGTAAAATGAGCAGACAGGTTAAAAGCAGAACAAAAATATATTTATGTTCAGATGTTTTGTTGTCATTAATTTTTTTTTATTAAGACTATATGTTAGCCAATTCGGTTAAAAGGCTGTGTTTCATTTTTTGTCCTATAAACGTGGTTTGACTACTTGAAAAATTTAGGCATGCTATGGAAAATGTTCCAAATTTTAGCTCTTTACCAGTATACTATTTTTGCAGCTGCCTTGTCACCAATGTATGATTTGGAATGATTACTTACTATTGTATTCTAATTTCCATTGGGCTTTTCTATATTTCATTCGCTGCCGGTTACAAGGAAGAAACTATTCCTAAAAAATCTTCTTTCTTATCACTGAAATGCTTTTGATCACATCTGCCACATGATAACTGCAAGCCTGGGTAGTTTATTTTTTAAGAACATTAGTTTATGGGTTACACAGAAATATCAAAGAATGATGTATACATATCTAAGGAGTAACTGATAATTACAACCTACACCTATGAATAATTGCAATGTACACAACTATGGAGTTATTCCATTTCTACAAGTGTATAAACAAAAGCAGAATTTGATTGGTCATGTGATTGCGTCTTTGACTCAAATGAAATGACCTTATATGCATAAACACACATCATGCACTTGGCTTGCTGTTGCCAGAGGACGCCAATGTATCATTCTTAACCAAGGATAAGGAAGCAGGGTTGCCTCAGACTTTTTTTCCCCAGCCAAAACACAGACCTGCTCCAACCTCTTACTGCACCCCAGCATGGCCACAACCCCAGCCCCTTCCCCTTTGCCCACTGTAACCTCCAAGGCAGCCAAGCTAGTGATGGCACAGTGACTCCTCCTGTGCCACGCAGGCTCAACCTCCCTCCTGCTCAGCCTTGTGCAGCCCTTTTGTGCACTTGAATCTGCATTTAGCCATTACATCAGACACAGGGAATATAGAAAAATATATACTGATAAATTTCATATCGTAAGTCTATAAGGCAGTTGAGTGCCCAAAGATTACAGAGGGGATCTGCAAGAAGAAAGGTAAAAAAAAAAAAAGAGGGAAGAACAGATAGGAGAAGGATCTAATAAAGACTAATAGTTAACTGGAAGTGAAGTTTCAGAGATGGAGCAGATATGCCAGTAAATTGAGACTAATAGTCTAACAAACAACCCACGTCACCTAAGCAGGCAGAACTAGTCTTGGCTGTCAGTTCCTGAAGGGGAACTTTCCTCCATGAAAGAAGAGTATATTTCTTGAATTTCTATTATTTCCAATAGGGAGGGTTTCCAAGGGTACAGGAAGGTGTTTAGAAATTATCTTTGTGTTTAGATCTGCTATCCATGTATGAGTTCAAGGGAATTTATCTCTCTAAATGCAATGTGATTTTTCTTTGCTGGTTCTACAGAGATGTTCAGACCTCCAGAGGAAAGGTTACAGTTCTGTGCCAGGGAAAGTAACGTTGCTGTGATACTGAGTGTAAGAGGATGAACAAAGCTGCCACATCCACTTCCACAACTGGCATGTTCTGCAAGATGCGTAAAAGGAGAGAATATGGTAAATGCCTTCAAGCCCATTTTCATCCAGTGGGTAACATCAGGTTATCCTTTCTATTCTTCTGAGCACTGGAGTACTTAAATTCATACAATGTCCTCAAATGCTTTAACTCTATTACATTCTTCATAACTATTCAGCTAAAACCAGCAACAAGGCAATCTGAACACTTGAAACTGCTAAGAAACAGACAATTAAACATGTGCACAGGACTCCTGGGGTCTGTGGAAACCTCCATTTGCCTGACAACTGCTCAGGACCTACCACAACAGGGCAATGGCTTCTGCATACTACCCAATTCTTATCTTCATTAAAATTATTTTGGACTGAAAATAAATCAGACTGAGCTGTCAGCATAAGACAGTGAACTTTAATCGACACTTTGCTGTAGCAGTAGACTAAAATACGATCAACAACTTGTCACAAACAACAGCATAGGTTTGGTGTGCTCTAGGAAATAGCTAATCTATGCAAACAACTTGTTGATTATTAAGAAGCACAAAAGTGTACAGAGGTGTCTGCAACAAGCAGATTGCAAGAGCCAACAAGGGTAACATCAAATTAGAGGATTACAGTGCAATTTGAATGCAGTAGTCATCTGTGAGCTCTTCTCTACCAACTCATATACTCAAGAACTCATAAAAATACCAGGGAACAAAGATTTTGGGAAGACTCTGAGCATCCCCACAACCCTACTCCAAGATCTGGGACCATGTCTCCAACCTCTGGGGATTTCAGGGAGCAGGAAAAGAGGCAAGGGAAAACTCATGACCCTGAACCAGGACTGTGCACAACACGTCAAGATCCCTCTTGGGAGTGAGCCTTCTCCCCCATGGAATGATGAGTTTGTGCAACAAATTGCTACGCTGACTCCTCATCCACCCTGCACCATCGACCCATGAAATAGAGAAGGCATGTAATTCGTAAAATTGTATGCATTTGTGATTAAAGTGCTTTGCTATCCAAAATTAGTCACACTATTATTTGTCTTAAACCGTCACACTACAAAACAAAACCATCAATACCTGCTTCGATAACAGTGTTTAAAAATATATTTCAATTATAATAGTCTTGTGAAATCCATTTGCTTGCCTAGCAAATAACAATTCTTTGCAAAAATGGGAGAATTGATAAAGAAAGATTTTATTTGTTAAATTTTGATCAATTCTGGCAACTGCTGAGCTATTTTCATACTTCAGAAAGAAACATCTTTGTATTGGCAACTGTATTGATTATCTGAGATAGTACTTTGGTTTTCCTCATGTATCTCTGTGGATATACTTTTTGAGGATAACACAGCGCATTAACATAGTTTGTAATAGTAAAATATTTACTGTTTCTAGAGCACTCAAATACACTGTGTGGTTTTCAGAATAAATAAAAGCTATGAGGTGATAGCTTCACTGAAGTTAACTGTAATTCATTGGGGTTTTAAGATTAGGAGAACCTTTTCATTATGAGCCTGTGTAATCGCTAGTATGATGGGATTCTGGTCTGTAAGTAGGACTCCTGCAAGCTACTCCAGTTAAAATAAAAAAGTATGATTTCAAGGATTCTATTCTTGTTCGCTGTTCAATTAGAAACCTGGTGGCACGATCACTTTTGCCTGCACTTGCTTTGCAACAGGGTCAGTCTGCTGCCATAGCCAGAGTTACTTTCACTTGCACAAGTATAAGTGGAAACAGAGTCATGGCTAAAACCTAGTATTCACTCACAGCAAACAATACGTCTTAAACAAAGCACTTTGTCAAGTTCCATAAATGCACAGTATATTATGAACCATAGATCCAAAGACAATATGATCAAACATCTACCATCACAATGCAATGACCTAGAATTTTTAGTAGTAGTAGTTATGCCTTAAAATTAAATTATAATACTGTACTCCATTTTATAGCTGTTTTTTGCAGGCTATAGTGAGCTATCTATCTGATTTAAAAGGGAAATACATGATGGACTAGATATTTGATTGAGAACTAAAGTTGGCTGACATTAGGAATACCTTTAATATGATGAAGAACCACATAAAGTAATAACATGGGCTACGAATAGTTTGATTTGGCTTATCTGATGTGATCCAATTTTCCAATTCTGGTTTATTCTAGCACTTTGTATTTTTGTAGGTATTCCTATAAGAGGATAGTGATGTGAAGCATAGAAACAACTGTGGCTTAGGGGAATGCTGCAAATGCTACATCTGCTTTTCGTAGCAATAATTTGCAAATTCTTTCTGAGGACAAGAACTATAATCTGTCCATAGGAATTTCAGTTTTCTGTAAAGGTGTGTAGCACATTTTAATAAAGTTTTGTGTCCAGCTCTGGAGCCCTCAGCATGGGAAAGACATGGACCTGTTGGAGCGGATCCAGAGGAGGCCACAAAAATGATCAGAGGGGTGGAACACCTCTTCTCTTAAGAAAGGCTGAGAGAGTTGGGGTTGTTCAGCCTGGAGAAGAGAGGCTCCAGGGAGACCTTATTGCAGGCTTTCAGTACTTAAAGGGGGCCTATAAGAAAGATGGGGACAGATTTTTTAGTAGGGCCTCTTGGGATAGAAGACAGGGTAATGGTTTTAAACTAAAGGAGGGTAGATTTAGACTAAGAATAAGGAATAATTTTTTTACAATGAGGGTGGTGAAACACTGGAATGGGTTGCCCCATCCCCAAAAATATTCAAGGTCAGGCTGGACGGGGCTCTGCGCAACCTGATCCAGTTGAAGATGTGTCTGCTCATTGCAGGGGAGTTGGACTAGATGACCCTTAAAGGTCCCTTCCAACCCAAACTGTTCTATGATTCTATGATTTTAAGTCATTAAATTTGTTTTTAGTAACCTCATACTCATTTTCAATTGAACAATTATTAAACTATAAACCAAAATTGCATCGTTCCTAAAACTGTAGTCTGGAGTTTTACAGTCTGCCATAAAGCGCTCTATTATTATAATACACTAAAGATGCTCAGGCTATTAAAACTTTTTTTTAAATGAACTGTAAAATATTTTATCATTGATGAAATAATTCTAAGTATTAGGCTCTCCAGCAGTATACATGCACAATATTTTGGTGTAATGAAAAGCATGCTAATCAAAAAAACCATAATTTAAACTGTAATTCTAATATGCAAAATAAACCATTTTGCTGTCTTTCAGTAACAGAAGTTTATTACACCCGACTTCCAACATTAAAAAAGTTTCATCAGACAAGTGAGCATTCAATATAAGGTCTTATAAAGAGCTCTCCATGCCAAAGAGACTGAACATTAACCAGTGTACATCTGTGTAGCTCTGATGATAACAACAAAGATGTGCTGACTTACACTGTCGGAGCATTTTAGCCTGTGTTTTACTTCACAAGGCATGACTGATCTTGCAAGGGGACCTGATGTTCAACTAGGAGGTTCAACCAAGGCTGGTAAATGAGAACAATTTTCTACTGACTACTGATGGCTGATGTCTCATAGCAACGCTGACACTAACACGATGCATCTGAGCCTATAGGGTATGATACTTGGCTACATCCTCAAACTGTTCCTCTGATGTTCAAAAGAGGCAAAAAACTCTCTGTACTTAGAAATTAATCAGCTCTATTAATCAGATCTTTAACTACAGCAGGATTTCAACAAGCTTGAAAATTATCTATCTTGTGTGGTCCTGCAATTCTTTGGCAAAGATGGTGAAGAACCCAAGTGCGGCCCTGCTCCGAGTGGGAGCAGTCTACCATTAGTCATACCATTAGTACCTATGTACGTATACGTTTGCACTGCAAAGTGGCCTTTTGCCGCTGAGGTCCACCATTTGCATAGTCATGCAGGCAGACTGCCGATCGCTTTCCTGCCGATGAACACCGCAACAGCCATCCAGACTGAAAACCCAAACCTGTCCCTCGCGCACAATGACCTGACCTTCTCTGGCTCTGCCTGAAAGGTGCAAGGGCCATGTAGTAAATTAATGCAGTCTCAGAGAATTTCATACTCCCACGTTTTTTGAGGACCCACTCCTGCATGGTGCTGAAGCAAAGAAGGATTAACTTTGCTGAAATCAATGTCAATGAAATCAATGGCCAAAGCAGTCTCCGTTCTGGTAAGACACAGAATTTTGTTTAGTGCTCCCTGAATTAGGAGTATAAGATTAAAGATGAAACTTTAAATTATCCCTGGCTGTCAGATTTTAATCTGAACATGCAAGGAACGCAAGACTTCTTCAGGTACAACAGAATTGCTACTGAAGCAAATTAAAGATGTTGCTTTTTCAGAAGAAAAGCTGCCAATAGGTGTTCTCTAAATCACTTGTACCAGCAGGCTGACCGCATTATGTCAGCTAATCCTGGAAATACAGGAGGCAAATTTAAATCTTTTCATTTGAAACATTTAGTCAATATTCTTTTTTCTATTTTTTTTTTTTTTATTATTTTGTTCAGGCACAGCATTGGGAGTTTTATATTCCCGTCCATCTTTTGCCCCAGACTATAACTTTCTGTGTAGTTGCAGTGCCCGGAGGAAGAGGTCCAAGCATGACTTCTCCCAAGGGACAGAGCAGGCAGGGCATTTGAAAGGACAGTGCTTGTTTTTCACAAAATGAAAAAGAAACAGGAAGGACACAGGCTGTGTGAAGGGATGGGGAAAAGAGGGTGCCAGGCATATGAGCAAGGTAATACTGGTGCACAGCTGAAAAAACAAGTTCCCTTTGTCTCTGCTCCAGCGTACTACCTCAGCAGTTGTACTATCCCCTCATCAACAGCACACCTACGTGCTGCCTGCACTTCCTGCTTGTGTTCACCCACCACCCAATTACCAGTCCATGAAGCTCCACACCTGCTGTGTCTTGATCCTCAGAACACTTTGTTGAAGCTTTTAACCCTCTCCAAACACCTACACAAGGCTTTATAATAATAATATTTAGCACATGGGAAGCTATATTAAATAATTATAGACAGTACTTCAAACACCAGAATAGCAGATCCTTACACGATGCTGAAGATCTGCAGCAGACCTATGAGGGAAAAAGGACGGCCATTTTCAGTCACTGAGTCCTGCTTAAGTCCTAGTCTCCTCAGAGAACTGTGAGCCTGTCTCCTGTTCTTGTCCTAAGACTTGCCACAACAGATATTTTTTGAAGTCCCAAGTTTATGTGGGATTATGTGAATTTGTGGAAGAACAGCTTGCAATATGACCCATGTCTGTTCTAAACACTCAGTAATCTTACATGCAAATAGAAAGAATCGACTTATTTAGGTATCTAGATTTCTCTTTTCCTCTTTGTTTCCCACAAGGGAAATGTTTGAGCTTCCCCACAAAATGTTTGAGCTTTTTAATTCCTATCTCATAATTTTTTAATTTTGCCGCTGAGAGTACAAAGACATTCACATACTGGACTCAAATGAAAAGTACTTGCCTTCAGTCTGAAGGGCCATGTATCTCAATTACACGCGTCGACTACTCACACTTCTTCAAAAGTGCAGAAACCTTAAATTCCCTCTGAACTAAGGTTAACTGGAGCAAGACATTTACAACAAATATGGGAAAACAAAGTATAGAACTAGCTAGGGAGTTGACAGATTTCAATGCATGTATTTAGACTTAAATGTCCTTAGCCAACTTGACTTCTATCACTTTTGTCTTGTGCAAAATATCCTCTAAAATATTTTGGCAAACCCAGTAGGCAAGTTCTAGTTTTTTATTTATCTCTGCTGATGACATAGTAACAATTAGTCTAATCTTGTCTAATCTATCACTGGAAGTTTATTTCATTATCATCTTTTGGTTCTGTGAAGCTCTCCTAAATGCTGAAACATCATTTTTCATGAAGAATACATGGTGTGAGTACACATCCGAACTCATTCTTTTGTCCTTTTCAGATAATCCAGCCTGACGGTTCAAGCAGTGGTAGTAGAACGTGAGACTGAAAGACCATAACCATTTTTTGACTGGTGTACTGAACACAAGTTACGACTGAGAATGAAGGGTAGACAAATACGTCACTTAAATAGAAACATTAGAGTGAAGCTATCAGAAAAAAGATAGGGATGGCAATTACTTAATAAAATATGCCTGTAAAAGGAGCACACTGTTGGCACTCATCTTCCTTTTTTTTTTGCGATATTATATAAATTATTTTTATGTGGTGCTGAGGATCATCTGCAAGATGTCAAGCACCTCAAAAAATACTTGAATTCAGCATTTTATATAAAACTAACCGCTATTTACTCTCTGTGTTTAGGAAACTTTGTTAGAAGCCAGGTTTATAAAGGTGTTTATAGGATGCTTGATGAAGTTAAGCATCTTCCTAGCAAAGATGGACTGCTGATTTAATTTAGGGATAGAAGAAAGAGTATATTACAGAAATCCATGCATATGTAAACATAAAATAAGCATAAACATTAAAATAAATAAATCAGAAATTTACATTTCTCTGTATAAATTTGAAATAAGAAAATACCATCATAATGGGAGAACTGTAAATTCTTGCGGCAATGGCAAGTTGAAATGAAGAACAATTTCTAAACAGCATCACTGAAACGAAAATTATTTAGAAGTCCAAACCTCCAACAGCTATTCAAAATAAACATTGAGTACAGATAAACGAAGAGTATCTCATATTTTCTTTACGCATTCACAATTCTTCCAATTCCCAGGTTTGCATCTGTGCAGGAGAACATGGCACAGTGACAAAACCATTTGTGTATTCTTGCTTTTCATACACCCATTTTGAACAGGTCAGAAAAAAACTGTATCAAAAGCTGCTCAGCCAGCGACACTCTTGGCAGACTGGGTTAGTGCCCTGTATTTTACAACCCCAGGAGGTTAGTATTTGTTCATTTCTATGGCGATTTATACTAATCAATCACTTCCTGCACTTTCTTCCCTTACTGTATTTATTTCTATGGCAAATTATACTAATAAATCACTTCCTGCTCTTTCTTCCTTCACTGTATTTTTAAACCCACTCACTAGGATATCCAGCCTTGTAGCATCGCAGTGATCATTTCCTTATCCCCTCTCTGACATTGTCTTTTTGTGCTGAGACTAATGCTTTTAATTCTACTTTTCACAGTATTTAGGCTATATTGCCTTTTTTAAACCTTTCAGCTCAACTGCTAAGTGCATAACAAAGCCCTTCAGATTGCTTTTGGTCGCACTAGTTCATGTTTTGAAAATATTACAAAGGCATATTTTTCATGGGAGGAGAGCCTTGGAATGAATACCCTTCTCCAAGTGCGATATGAATGCCTCCAGTTCTTTTGTAAATTTTCGCATTGAGGTTTAAGTCTCACATGCAAAGTGGCACCATACTGTCCAACAAACACAGGTTTCTTTTTTAAAAAGTGTGGGCTTGTTTTGGCTCTATTTGTAAGTTATTTTTTGAAAAACGCATTAAAATATAAGAGCTTTGTTCTTGACGTTTCAGTTCTGACACAAGGAAGTAGCTAGCACCAGAATGTTGTATTTCATAAGAATACAACTGCTTGATTCACATAACTTCAGTGACCTTTTAGTGCAGACTTATCTATAGTTTCTACAAAACAACAGAGATAATTCATTTAAAGGAAGCT
>NW_009260126.1:252852-258271 GCF_000687185.1 Egretta garzetta
ACTTGAAGTCCTAACAGCTTTAAACCAGTGCTGATAAACTCATGTGGGATGTGACTTCAAAATGCCAGAGTAACAGGCGTAAGGACAGGGAAGAATTTAATTTATTTTCAAAACACTGGAGTATCTATTGAGGCTTGAGGAACATTTGCAAGTCAAACTGAATCCAATGGGATTTGTGATTGCTTGCCATTTCTTCAGTTTGTTATTTATTATGTGTACTTTGGTAGCATCTGGAGGCCTTACTCTATAGGGGACTGTACAAACACTGAAGGAAAATGTGATCTCTCCCATAAAACAACATTTTAATATAATATGAAGTGAATTAATAATATCCCATCAAGGTCTTGCTTTAAATGCAAGACATTCCAAGTTCCAGGTTTAAAAGGTTAAGTTTCTTTTTAGCATATTCTATTTGGTCAGATGACTACTGCATATAGAAATATATGCCTACAACTATCTCCCTCTCATCAATAACTTACAAAGGTTAACTAATAATGAATGCACAGATATGAAAAATAGAATGAAAACAGAAGGACCTAAACTCAACACCAACTACTATTAACACCATGTACATTGTGATTCCGTAATGCCTCTGAAAAAAATTAATTCATATGCAATTTGCCAATGCAAAATAAATGGAGAAACTAGAAAAGCATGAAGATGAGAGAGCAGTGCAGGAAAAATTAAGAAGCAAAATACATTTCTGAGGGATACTAACCGTCCATTTTAGTGAACATGGAAACTTTGGTACAGTTTAGTATCAAGAATACAAAATCAATTTTTTATAAGTAAGTGAAACGTGAATGCTACAAGTGTGGAAGGGTTTGGGAATCCAGAAAAGATGTATCTTAATACTATATGAGACCTTACACCTTGGACACTTTCATTTGTGTCACATAGCAATTTTCCTTCTGTAAAGACAAAAATAAACAGGCCAAGCTGATCTATCCCTGAGCTGATTTTGCATTTAAACCACCAGAATTTTTTATAACCCAAGATTCTAATCTGGCCTAAGGATGTTTTCAGCTTACGTTCCCTGTTACCTCTTTCCTGCCCGATTTTGCAGTTGTCTCCTGCCCAAGTTCTTCAAACTTTTTAAGAGCTGCATTTACTGCCTTCAGCAAGTGATGAGCCTCTCTAAATCCAGAATCAATGACGCACCATGAATAGCCTAATTGAAGCGTCAAAGAAAATCGTTACAGCCATTCGCCAAAATCACATCACGACCTTGACCCCAGCTCAGGAAAGCGCCTGATTCAAAATAGCTTCTATCTTTGCCCAGCTTCTTCACCGTGAAGTTTGTTGCACCACATATTCTCTAATATCCAGACTTACTCAGCCAAAAGACCTCTTAAGTTTACTGCCAATAACATAAGAAAGAAGGCAGCAGGATGTGCTAGCTGACATTAAGAGTTCCCTCTGAATTTGGATTACTCAGGGGATTAATTTAATCTGACACATCCTGGCAGGGTTCAGAGAGTGCCACATTCATATCCAAACCCGTGATAACAAATTGAATACTATGGCCTGTTTCTGAGTCAGAGAGGCAAGAAAGTCCGCTTTGAAACATGCATTTTTCTGATTTAAAATAACAATGTCTGATGTTTTACAATATATCCAGTTTGTAACTACAACATGGGAATAAACAGATATTCCAATTTAAGCAGGCACCCATTTATGCAGCAGGAGACTATGTACATATCTATGAAAAACTTTCATTTATGCACTGCAACAAGTTCAAGACTCTCTTACCTGCAGGTTTGCACATGCTGGTGAATCGTTGTGGGTGGGTATTTCGTTGTTGGTGGTCTCTGATCCTATGTTTTTAAGTCGGGAAGCTGTTGTAGTTGTGGCTGTAGTGGTCTGTACCGGTAAGATTGGCTGCCACACATTCACATCAGTACCATTGCCGAAGGCCTGAATTGCGTTTTCTGTAAAAATTACAGGCAATTTTCAATTTCTAAACAAATGGCAGAAAGCAGAACTGACTTTTTCATCATTATTATTATTACTATTATCCCATTGAGAATGTGTATTAATAGAAACACAATTTTTGTGCTGAAAAAATGTGTCTTAATTTTGAACATATCAGAAACATGAACTGAGAGTCTGGGGTCACATAATTATCTGGTGCAGCCTCTTCTTTGTAATCTTCCCAGTAATTCTTGACAGAAGCTCTAGGACTTACTGTAATCATATTTGTTACCATCCAGAAGCCTCAAAAATTTACTTTAGAGATTTGAAATACGGTTTGAATGTTATGTCCTGATTCAGGCAAGTGATGTTACATAGCAAACTAAGAACAGAGAGCAGGCAAAATATTAATTTATTTCTACAGCTTGTTGTAATAAAACTAATATGCCTATAACTACAAAATGGTTTAACTAAGACAATCTTTTCCTTACAGTTTTCAATCAAAATCTGCATAATTAGGTGAGGAAAGCATGCTTAAACTAAAACTTTAGAATATAAAAGTTAAAGAGCTTATCATAGTTTCATGGGATTAAAGAGTGTGTTTACGGCAAGAGTAAATTGGTTGGGGTTTTTTATAAACAAATAGAAAAACAGTTTTTAATCAGGTCTTTGGGGATTCAACATGGATTTAGGGATTTCTTATTTCAAATTCTTTATACAAGAAATAAAATTCACTGGGGACAAATATGTGGAAGTTATTAATACTTCTCAGTGGCATTCCTTGCCTTATAAAATAATTTACATTTAATTCTCATCTGAAAAAGATGAATTTTACTCTGATATTAGTTCTTAGAACTCCAACATGTAAAGAGAAGAATTTGTAAAAGGCACCACTATCAGCTGGGTTGGTGGAGGCAAAGTGGGAAGAGTGGAATGATACTTTTCTTGGGTTTACCTGAATATGGCAGTATATAAAGCCTTAATATTTTCCTATGATTTCCTAAATTAACAGTAACTCTTTGCTTCCATTATTGCAAGAAGGATCACAGAAATACATGCAATCCTTCCCATTTTCTAAGTAAAACTGGTCTTTACAATTAGTCTTTTTTAATTCCTTCATAGATTCTTTCATAATTTTTAATTCTTTCATATTTTATGATCTTTACAGGTCCCTTACAAATTTAAAGGTCACCTGGTCCAACTCCCCTGCAATGAGCAGACACATCTTCAACTGGATCAGGTTGCGCAGAGCCCCGTCCAGCCTGACCTTGAATATTTTCGGGGACGGGGCATCTACCACCTCTCTGGGCAACCCATTCCAGTGTTTCACCACCCTCATTGTAAAAAAATTATTCCTTATTCTTAGTCTAAATCTACCCTCCTTTAGTTTAAAACCGTTACCCTGTCTTCTATCCCAAGAGGCCCTACTAAAAAATCTGTCCCCATCTTTCTTATAGGCTCCCTTTAAGTACTGAAAGCCTGCAATAAGGTCTCCCTGGAGCCTTCTCTTCTCCAGGCTGAACAACCCCAACTCTCTCAGCCTTTCTTAACAGAAGAAGTGTTCCACCCCTCTGATCATTTTTGTGGCCTCCTCTGGATCCGCTCCAATAGGTCCATGTCTTTCCTGTGCTGTTGCATCCCTCCTCATATTTTTCTAATATTTCAAACATATAAATTATATTTTAAATATGCATTATATATATATATAATTTTCATACGTATTTCAAATATATTAAAAATACCCCATAATGACTGTAAGCAGGTGCTTCAAGTGTCTAACTGCTATAGTGAAGGTCCTTTCAATAATTTTTATTAACTAACTTTATGCTTTTCCTCCTGCTTGCCAATTCTTTTTACTGTAGTATAGAGCAGGTGTGAAAAAATCATTTGAACAGGTAGGTAGGTAGGTATGCTGAATCCCGTTCAGTTCAGTAGGAATTCTAGAGTACATACATGAATGTCAGGATATTCATTTTCAGAGTGCTAAAATAAAGTCTTGAGATGGGTTTCCAGAATTTAAGATTGGCCAAACCCTAACTGGAGAGACAGCAATTAGGATCACTGTAGTATAACCAATAAATTTGCACCTTCTAATTAAGAGGATAAAATTATAAGCAAGCTAATACACAGCCTCAAATTTTAGGGTGGAATATATTTCATTTGGAGCCGATTGATTTGGATTTTTAGCTTTCTGGACATTGGGCCAATTTCACAGTTCTCACATAAAGCCATATTTTGTGGGACAATGCTAAGATAAAGAAATGCTTTGTCTAATATATGTAAAAAGAAAGCACTGCAATGTTTGTCTTTATTGGGACTAATTATTAAAACAGACTGGAATTTTCACACCCACCTTTTGAAATCAAAACTTCCACTCTGGTTTCAACTTAACATCTGTTGCAAAAGACTTGTCAACTCTAGAGTGGAATTTCTAGGCAAGTGTATACAGAGGTGGAAGAAAGACCAGGATTTCAGGTGTGTATGTGGGACATGGTAAACTCAGCTTCATATCCCAGCTCCACCTCAGGCACAGTATGAATGTGAACCCAGGCCTCCAGCTTTCTGAGTCCCCTAGTCCTCAGGTTACAGTCTCAGCTATTCCACTTTGCATAAATAACCAAATGGGTTTTGAAGAAACATTTAAGCTAGGTTTTCCACATCTTCTGTAAATGCCCCCAATCACTGATTTATTTTCCAGTTTGAAGGGGAAGTATACTTTAACAGAACAGACTAGCAAGAAATTCCTTGTTTAATCTCACTATGGTAAAGTGATTTTTGTTTTGTCTAAAAAAAGTGGGAGGGATTTTGATCTCATACAATAAACACATGACATTTTCTCCGGGCACTGGAAGGCTCATTAATGACAATAACAATTAAAAAAAAAAAATCGGAACTTTTCCCATATTCTGTAAGAGAAAAAAACTTTGTTTTAAACCAGAAACATCTTTAATTTCTTCATGAAGAAGACATCTCTAGGATGACTATAATTTGTCTCACAGTAACCTCTAATGTCTTTGATTTGTCTTCATTAATGCTTTTATACCGATAGCAAAATAAAGGACAAGGGATCACTCTGCTCTGTCTTTGTGTTCTAAAAGGGACCTGTAACATTCTAGAAATTAATGCATTCACAAATGTATAAAATCTGATGTATTACAGTATATATGAATGGCAGCCCCATTAGGTTTGAAGAAGGTCTGATGCTATATTGTTAGTTTTTACTCAACCACAATCTGAATTTTTTTCTGGGTTTTTTTTTTGTTGTTAAATAATCTTGGGTAATTGATTCATTCTTCCAAAGCTTAATAAATACTGTATCAAATGGCAACTCAATTCACTCACTTTTTGTATGCAAAGCTCCCCATCTCTTCACAACGATGCTGCCTGTTGAGAAGCGACCAATGGAGATTTTAAGACCCTATACTAAAATACAGACTGAACCTGGCATTAGCATTAGCTCAAGTATATAGGGCTGGATGGACAGCCTGGATCATCGAGGTCATTC
>NW_009260126.1:258358-334818 GCF_000687185.1 Egretta garzetta
CTTCCCCTGCTCTGCCAGGTGCACAAGAAGGTGGGAGGGGGTACAGCCAGGACAGCTGACCCCAACTGGCCCAAGGGCTGTTCTAGACCATATGGTATCATGCCCAGTATAGAAACTGGGGGGAGTTGGCTGGGGGGCAGCGATCACTGCTCAGGGACGGGCTGGGCATTGGTCAGCGGGTGGTGGGCACTGCATTGTGCATCACTTGTTTTGTATATTCTTTTATCATCATCATCATCATCATCATTATTATTATTATTATTACTACTACTACTACTACTACTACTGCTACTGCTACTATTGTTTTCCCTTCCTTTTCTGTCCTATTAAACTCTCTTTATCTCAGCCCACAAATTTAACTTTTTTTTCGATTCCTTCCCCCATCCCACTGCAGGAGGGGGGAGTAAGCGAATGGCTGTGTGGTGTTTAGCTGGTTAAACCACAACAATGACTTTTAAAACTGGTAACAATTTTTTACCCTCAAAACTCCTGCTGGAATCCTATTTCCTAACCTTAATCTGATGGTTAAAAATTTTCCAATTTTGAGCCTAAATATGTATGGCCAATATCTCCCCTTTTGATCTTGTGCCAACATTGTCCCCTAGGTTAAGTAATCGTTTTCCCTCCCTGGGCTTGCCCCTGTAATGCAATTTCAGAGGACAATCACGTATCCTTTCAACTTCTGTTCTGCTAGGCTAGGGAAGCCAAGCTCTTTTGGTCTCCTCATTTATCTGAAATTAAAACTCTGATGCACACTCCACATCATCCAATTATGCTGCTCCAGGCAGACAGGAAATTTGAAAAGAGAACCTGCCAAAATTGACTCCACTGAGCCATTCTGAAATTTATAATAGTCCCTAATTTGGAAGTGAGTGTGACTGAAAAAAAAAATCAATAATTTAACAAAATCATGAAAATAGGTACCATCCAGACCTGTGTTACAACCAGGCATCTGAGATCAAGTAGCCTAAAAAACCTGAAGCTGGGCTATAAATTGCAAGTACAATCCAATTTATACTTACCTACAGCAAATCCTTCATATCACAAACTACATGTCTTTTTTCTATGAAGTTCGTAAATTATACAGAAGGCCCTCAGGTGTTGCAATTTTTTGGTACAGATGCTGCCTGACTGTTAGGATATGAACATGATCTGTGATGTAAACATATTTCTATATGATGCAGCTTTGTTATTTGAATTTTTTTCCAAGAAATTCTTATGTTTGCAATCTTGGCCATAAACCATAGTATCAGGCATATTTTGCGTGTCTCTTTAATTCTTACACTTACAGCAGAACCACGCTTACAAAGTGCAAAGAGATGGCTTGATGTATCCTAACATAATTAAACAGTAAAGAAAGTCCAGAAAACATGCTAAAACACATTTAAAGGCATATAATTTTGTACTCACTAAGGCATGTATTGTCCTGGAAGAAATTCAGAAATTTCAGGCATTCATCAATGTCATTACCACTGTTGCTGCAGTCACACCATGGGGCAACGCTGAGACTGTTTGAGTCGATGTAGTTTGGTGTCATCACTGTGCCTATTAACAAAGAGTGAAGTACTGTGAGTACCCTTTGCACTGAAATATTCCCTCCATACTAAGAAGACAGCAAACAGCGCTTGGTAAGTTGTGTATTCAGAGATCGATTCACAATGCAGACCCATGGCAGGCCTCTAACTTCCAAGCTTAACAGTTCCTGGCTCCCTTTGCCCTTTGACGCCCAGCCCTGTGCCGTACTTCACACCCTCGGTTGTCTGAATGAAACCACTTTGGGGACGGTAACTTGACTCACACATTAAAGACCCGTTCCTTTCCTCCAGGATGTTTTATATTGCATTCCCACAGAGAGCTGCATCAGCAGAACTGACAAGTGGAAAACCGTGGCACAGGGGAGGGATGGATTGGGAGAAGGTGGGAACCTCTTAAAAGGGCTTTGCTGCCAAATCAAACATATGTGGACCTGCACCCTCACAGCTGCACTCTAAAAATCCAATTTTTCTTCCTCGCTTGTGGTTTTTTCTCATTTTCGCTCTAGCTGCAAATAAATGGCTGAAAGTAGACATCCAGACCTGAGCTTCCTCTTTGAGTCTGCGACCAGCCTAGAAAAACACTTCTGAAATGCATGAGCAAGGAGAATGCTAGTCATGCTGAGAGGAGCCCTAATACATCTTGGAGGAGCGTTGACCCCCAGGGACTCGTCAGGGACCTGCCAACAGAGTGGTTACGGCGATGAACAAAGCAAAAACATAACCAGCATGCATAAAACGGTACAGTAGATTCTTTGCAGGTAATAAATTACTATTAATCTTGCTGTGTCACTACTTCTTCACTACAGTGATTGTTTCCTAAACATTGTCAGCAACTTGCAACCACAGATTCATTCTAACTCCGTTACAAATTCTTGGGTAAATATTCTCACATTTATATGTCAGCTCAAGGCTACCAAGAATGAAATGAAACCAAAGAATGCATTTTGTGTCCTAAAAGATATACAGCAACTGTTCATCACTCATCTGGATCAGGCAACTGCTATATGATCAGCACTTACTCAAACCAGTAGTCTCACTGAAGGCATCGCCCCGGCAGGTCAGAGATTTCAAACTTCCCGAAGGACCGAGAATTTTGAACATTTATTTTATTTGTCTGACCAAACAGGAAAAAATAAATAAAAAAGGGCAGGTATTCCAGACTCGTACTGATGACAGCTGTTTCAGGAAACACGTTCCTCACTTGGTAATCTACAGTTCTAGGACAGGCTATATACCATAAGGAAATGTGAGCACATCTCTTCTAAACTGACATCAAAGTAGTCATTAAGAAGATGGAATAGATGAAGGATAAATATTAGAGAGCCGAAGTGTACGCTAGCAGGGAAAATTTGGTCCATAGGTCCAGGGTCCCAGAGTCTGCAACACCACACAGGAAAGGGCCATCAAACAACCAAGCTAAAAAAAAAGGAACATTAGAAATAACACAAATCACAGAATGACGTCAAATAGCCTTTCAGTCAGCAGGCAGCGCTGGGAACTGAGCAAATCAACATGCAAACCGCTTCATACATGATCTGGGAGACAAAGGAGAAGAGACATTAAGGGCTGGCCTGAGAAAGGCAGTAAAGTATGTGAAAATGAATGCAGTCCCGCTGCCAAACTCACAAAAAGCATCTTTTGTCTTGTTTTGGGATGTTCTTAAATTAGAATGCAATCCCATACCTTTATCTACTTCCAACGTTTAACAGATAGTTGCAGTAATAATTGCTCAAATTCTACATAGATTAGTACACGAGTAAATAGCACAGTTCAAAATTTATTAAATGGAGGTAAGAGAATTTAGTAAAATAGACAAATATCATTTGCACCATTAATGAAAACTTGGCAGTAGATAAATAAGAAGAGGAATGATGTTAAATTAAAATAAAACAAATTATAATATCTGTCCATTATCCATTTGATGGTTCAGTACACTATTTCAACCATGTGACGTGATCTGAAATGAAGTGAGACAAAAGGAAAATCAAGAGGATTTTGCAAATGGAAAGAAAACAGCAAGCTTCAAAAGAAAAAAAAAAAAGCTAAGTAGCAAACGCTTAGTGAAGGGTTAAAAAACAGAAGGGTATTGAGGAAATTAAAAAGGTCACTGAGGTAAGACTTTCTTATCATAAAGAGGTAATAAGGTAATTAAAATGGGTCAAGACAGGGGCTAAAAGTGTAACAGGTACCACGCTACGATTAGGGTTGATGAATACAGGAAAGACAGGACAAGGAATGTGTATACACAGCACACAAACTGTACATCCAGCAAAACCAGAGTGGCTGAAAGAGCAGCTAGTAGAAAATCAGCCTGTCATTTAAACCTGGGGGCAGATGTGAACCCAAGCGGATTATATGCTTGGTTTCCTGGGGTGGATTTTCTTTTTTCCCTGCAATGTGTGTGCCTTCCCCTCCTCCGCACACACACACACACACACACACCCCCCCGCTAGCTGGCATCTTGGAAATTCTGCTGAAGGACACTAACGGATCAGAGAAACCATGGTGGTTGGCAGTAAAATAGGACATGTTTGGTTTTCTGTGTTCTTTCTGTCAAACAGTTCTGTGATGGTCTCGGTAGTAGGCAGTTGGGTCTCCAGATTTTAGACAAAAGCAGAGTTGACCTGAACACAGCCAAGAGGTTGAAGGTCAATCAAGAATGAGGAGATAGATAGTGAATCCAGGAGGAGGGGTGTGTGACTGGAGTTCCTTTGGCCCAACGCAACTCCAGTTTACTCACATAAATGCTCATGGAATTCCTGGGAATCCCAAGGAAATTAGATGGATTTTATGGAAAACAACTGAATATGTCAGAAAGTGAATGCTAAAGCAGATCTTGAAGTCAGCAGTTAGAGCAATACCTAACTGAAGTGGGAGTGCAGACAAGTACAGATGGCTTAACTACGCTGTAACCAAAGCATTGAATCTCAAACATGGCTATCTCCAACCTTATTCTACATTCAATAATTTTTATATTTTTCCTTTCATTTGTAAAAAAAATATTAATTTATCCCTATTACTATAACAAGGAGCCTAAAGCAATGAATTAAGATTTTCAAAATGCCTGTAAAATATACATAACTTTAAAATTATATATATAACACCTAGATGCAAACCTTAAAGAATCCTATATAGACTGTTCTCCATTTAACTGGTAAAGCACCTGATACAAAAACTGCCTGACCCTATTCCCACTTAAGTCATTTATTTCTTGTGGGATTCCACTAATTTCAGTGAACTGAAAATCTGCTAACTCTGATTTACATCCCTATATCTGACAGCAGAATCACATCCACTGTTCTTGCCATAGAGAATCCTCAATTTCCTGAATAAACTGAATGGAGGCACAGTTTTTGCTGCATTTAATGAAATGCCTAAATGAAATAACATTTTATCTAAATGAACAATATTTTATCTTAATTAAAACACCTGGAGATCCTGAAGCTCTGATGAATGAATGGATCTGTAACAGCTCCTTACCCACAGTCTATCTAGTGCTTCTTCCTGTGTTTTGTATATATTAAGCGGACATTTGAAAGACTGTACCTCTGATTTCTATCTCAGCATCTTACAAATTTGACGATCTTCACATAATTTACTCCACTTTTATATGAGCTTTGTATCAGAAGCAGGAATTTACCTCTTCAGCACATAAAAGTTTTGGCTTAGTAATTTTCTTGGTTTATCAGAATAACTACCAAGAAGCAAAAACTCTTGTAACACTAGTCAATAACCATCTTTTTTTGCATGTGTCTAGGGGCTAGCAGGAAATATTTTCCCTTTGAAAATTAGATCTCCTTTTGATTTCAACTCCTTAGGGATCCATTCCACATTTCTGATGTGTGGCGGTGTTTTGTAGCATGGCCATCCACAGTAACACAAGAACACACGACTATAGGAACTGGGTCATCCTTGGGGTTAAATTGAAAAATGGATCCAACAAAACTGCCAGCAAAATTCACCAGGTCCAGCAAGAACTTCTTGGCAGCTCTTACCCAGAAGTATCTATTAGTAACAGTTACTCTTTGCCAGCAGCTAGACTTCTTAATCTCATTGACCAGATCAGATTTCAAGGCTATTCAATTCTTTGTTTTAGAGTCAAATGACATTCTGTCATAACTGTTCATATGTTATACCCTTTACATACTGTCTTCATCTCTTAAGTCGTGGAAGCATATCCTTTGAAGCCATCACATCTTATTTTACCAGTTGCCACATGGACTTACCTCACTGGTTAGCTGCTAGAGTAGTAAGAATGATAACAAAAAGCCAGCAAATATAGCTTTCAGTCATTTTCCAGCAAACCCAACCTATTTTAGAAGTATTTTATTTTGGATATTATCTCCAGAGACATTTATTTAACAGCAGGATCTGCTTCAGGGCCTCAGCTGGGACCTTCACGCCCAACAGAAGGGGATATTACTGCATTGCAGCAGGTGCAGGCTGTAAGCTTAAAAAATCTTATCTGGTGGCCTTTAAAATTTGTTTGTTTCAGAGTTTTGACATTCACTAATTCTTTATTGCCCAACCATAGTATTTCTACAACAAGTTCACCTTCCTGGGGTGACCGCTCTCTTTCAGGAATCAAATACTGTGTGCAGCATATGGAATCTGGCTTGCATAAAGGCATCCTTGTGCCTGTTGACAGTCAGGAAGGTGACAGCAAACAAAATTAATTATGCTGGGGAGGGAAGAAGGTTTCAGAAGATAAATTTGGTCTCACTTCACCTCCATTGACAGGCACGTCAGAAAACTTTTAAAGTGGACAGAAGGACATCATGGAAAGAATAGCAGCTGGAAGTGAAACAAGGCTGGGTTGGTCTATTGTGTCATTCCTCAAATGTCCTGCAAACTGTCCCTGAAGACCACGAGGTATTTATCCAACCTTGAGATGTCAGCTGCAAAATCAACCAAGCTGCAGTTTCACTTGTTCTTTTTAACTTCCTACTTCACGATCCTGTCCGAATTCAACCACCTTAATAAGCTTTACTTTGTAAGCTTGAATTTATTTCAGATTCAAGCACCTTTCTCTCCTTATCTTCTATCCTTAGTTTCCTTGCAATGTACAAATTTACCCCAGGAATCTCTGTAAGGTAAAACAGGGCCAATACCTTTAGGTGGAAAGTTTTGCCTAGTATATTTTAGAGTATTATATTCCACTGTTTTTATTTCATGTGGGCCTTCAAAATATAGTTCGGATGTTTTTCTTAGACTGAGCAAGCCCCCACCCTTCCCTGTCTTCTTACCAATAAGCCCTGAGTAAGCGAGGAGGCAGTCAGCATAGTTCTCCTTCAGACAGCTACTAACAGACCGTGACTCAGGCTGGCAGTTTGTGAAGAAATCTGCAAGGCGAGACCTGCAACATGAAGAAAAATGCGTATCTTTAAAAATCAAGCCTGCAGGCATTCTTACCTTTTACACTCTTTTTATTTTCGGACAAGGCTTAGTATTCTTTAATTTATATATATATTGGACACATTTCAGCTGATGAGACTCTCTTTCTGAGATGCATCTCTTCCCACAATCCATTTTTGAAGTCGGAACAAAAAAAGTGTAAGAAAACAGTAAAAAGGGACAGAACAGGGAAACGCCTGCCCTTTACTAAAAGAAATGCTCTGCATTTTCATGCCAAAAAAAAGACAAAGAGCGATTTTATCACACGAACAGTCATTTTGCCTGGAACTCTAACTGGAATCTGTTATTCTACAGACGCAGAACACAGTTTCTGCTGTTTTACTGATTACACAAAACTGTATGTTTATGCTCACAGAGTCCTGTTACTACATGACTTGAGGCAGGACCTGCTTTGGTCCTGCCCTGAGTTTCCAGGGAACGGGCTTACACCTGGTCTGGACTGGCCCGCAGAACCAGGCAGCTGAGCTGGGGTAGCAGGCAGGTCCAGATGGCATGGTCTCCACAGCACCCCGGAGCCATGGTACTGAGAATCTATTTGTTCTGGTAAAATGTGCGTTTATCCAAAGTCTTCAGTATTGAGCCCAGGGCTGAGAAGAAGGGAATGTGTGATCTGCATCGAGTTCTGCTGCTGAATGGCTGTATTATTTTCACTTACCTCAGTTACTCTGTGTCCAAGAGGGGGAGAGCGCTGCTTACTTATAGAATCACAGAATCACCGAACAGTTGGGGTTGGAAGGGACCTTGGGAGATCATCTAGTCCAACCCCTCTGCTAAAGCAGGGTCACCCAGAGCAGGCTGCACAGGACATCGTCCAGGTGGGCTTTGAGTATCTCCAAGGAAGGAGACTCCACAACCCCCCTGGGCAGCCTGTTCAGTGCTCCGTCACCCTCAAAGTAAACAAGTTCTTCCTAATATTCAACTGAAACCTCTTATGCTTCAATTTGTGCCCATTGCCCCTTGTCCTGTCACCGGGCACCACTGAGAAGAATCTGGCTCCGTCCTCATGACATCCACCCTTAAGATATTTGTAAGTATTTATGAGATAGAAAATGCTTTAAGACTAACATTGAAGCTGTGTGGCAATTAACAGATTACTACTACATTGGAAAACAAAAGAAAGGACTAGCAGCCAGGAACTCTTCTGGTTATTAGCGCTTTAAAGGCCACATAATGCTCCCATTCAGGTCTGTAAAATTTGAGAGGCATCAGTGAGGTGGGTCAAGGTCCCACATCCTACAGTCACTCTCCTGCCCATCTTGCCTTGCTCTCCTCAGCTCCATTAGTGCTTTCACTTACACTTGTAAACTTGGAGCAGTGGCTTTTGTTTATTTATAAAGAGTCATTTAGACCTTTATCTCCACGAACAAAATTATTTAACCTTCCCACTTCGATCTTCTTTTCTGTGAAAAAGGGATAAAAATGTTCTTTTGCATATAACAACTCACAGTGATGTTTCAGGATCAGGTGCTTAATCTTCACAAAGCCCTCTCAAAATCAGAATAGTATAATCTATGCATTTTCAGCACTGCTCTAGCATTATGTAGATTTACAATATAAACACTCTTTTTTAGATTTGCAGCGAAAACACAAAAGTTAGCAGAAACAAGTGATTTGCGAGTGATTTACTTTATTTGTTTACATGCTCCAGAGACTAATTATCTTTGTTTGCTTTATTGTTTTACCTATCTCAGAATGGGATTGCTTGTACATCATTAATTGGCCTGAAAGTAGTGATGGGCAAACTTCAAAAGGTTCACAGGCATAGTTTGAGAAAGCATCCTATAAATAGCCTGTATGCAAACTGTACCTGAATTTATCTGAGCTATTCTCATGACCTCTTTTTAGTTCCATCCCTTGCTAACTGTACTGACACCAGAAAATCCATGGTTGCCTTTAAACCACAGTCAACTGTAACCTTTTCACTCACTCCCTTCCCTTATTTAACTGTTTAACCTTGAGATGGGCATCTGTAGCCAGTTGCCTTTAAAAAGTCAAGCTCTCTACCAATCCTTCAAGACACCCTATATGTACATATATAAATTTCTAAATTTCCATAAAATCTCTACTTTGCTGGTGAACATATACTGTACCTACCAGGGGACAGGCTGAGAAGAAATGGATTCTAAGGTATGGGAAGAGATAAATAGCAGCACCATGCAGAAAATCTGGGCAAGGAAACCCTATGTTACTACAGCAATTCCCCTCTCAGTCAATAATTAAGACAGTGGCTTGGATCCAGCCTTCTAAGAAAATGGGAACAAAGGCAGTTGATAGTTCCTAAGGTTTTTACGAATTCTGCTAATACCTGGGTGAAGTCTGTTTTAGGACAGAAGAGAGCCTATTGCATCTATTCAGTATGAAAAACCTTTGCCATGGTAGAAGCAAGCCCGCTCTATGTGCAGTATTTTTGTGTTTCTAAACAAAGTAGCTCCTCAGATTTAAATTTCATTATTTATGTGACCACAACCAAATCTTTCTGAAGCTGCAATTATGCAATTGGCATCTTCAGAATCCTGAAAACATTTATTGCCATCATTTCATCATTCCTAATCATCCAGTTCTCCCTTAGATTATTAGGTGCATTGGTCCGGAGACCATTTAATAGATTCTTCTTCTCTAAATGTTTTTAAGGACTGATAACTATGGACCAATACCAGTCATTTACTACCCAGACTGCTTAAAGAATTTGTTTGTTGTAAACCCTAAAGGAGGCTAAAAATTGCTCTGCTGATCCTCTTGCCTACAGCTTGATTTCTGTGTTAATTTCTGAAGAGTTTTTGTGGTCATAAAAGTTAATGATCTGACAATGTTGCACATTTAAGTTTTCATAAGCCAAATATAGTTCTGATAGCTCTAGTCCAAACATTACTGGACATCATCATACCCCTCCTCCCTAGTGAGTGATGCAAACTTCATACTGTCAAAGTTCTCACTATCTCCTGAGCTGTTAACTACACCTGGTATTTGTGTGGATTCCTTTCCACTGGAGATAAAGTTAAGGCCAGCAAATAAAAACAGAGACAGACCTCCATCTGCCATAGAATAACTCCAACATTTTCAGTGAAGATCTGCTGATTAACGCTGACTGAAGATCTAGCCCCAGACATTTCCAGTAGAGTGGCACTGATGACAGTCTGCTCATCAGCATTACCAAAACAGTGGTACTGCTATTTAGCTAGAGAGAGACAAATTAGCCTAATTAGGAACCATATTACCATTTATCCTTAAGTATTGCACATGATATTAAGAACTGTTTGGGTAAAAGACAATCCTTTTAGGGATGCTGAAAAAGAGCAATCAGATGATAGCAGTCCTACAAAAAATAGGCACATTGTGTTAACTTGGTGTTCCTCCAGTGGGAAGCAACCTGTAGGTAGTAACTTGTGGGTAAGTGTCTAACCTATGACTGAGCAGTTTGGTAATCCAGGGGACAAACAGAGCTTGCAGCACGTGTGCCTTTAAGTGTGCACCATTTTATGTGTGCAACACACTTATGTGCATCTATTTGCTAGATGGCTGGAGCGAGAGAGACGGGCAGTTTTACAATGTGCATAACACATAGCAGGACCACATGTAAAAGGAACTATTAATTTCTTTTTCTGGTGAAGAACCACAAATCCTCTTTGTGCACAGCAGCTTTAATGATTTTTTTCCCTTCCCTTGCATTAAAAAAAAAAAAAAAAGAACTGAAGAGAACCACACAGAAATCTTCTTCCTTGAAAGAAAAAAAAATTCCTCTCTTTGTAGGGCAAAAAACCCACAAATTAAATGACTCCTATCTTAGCCCTGGAAAATCTCCTCAAAGTAAACTGCAGATCTTCTGGAAAGCTTACTTTAAATATTTTGTATACCACTAACTGAAAAAACAAGAATAATCCTATTGGCAAATTCAGAGAAAATCTGCTCAAACAACAAACGGTCTTTCTGAGAAGAAGAGAAAAAAATCCCAAACCTGCTACTCTCTAATGCTTTGTATTAGCACCAGTAAAATCATTTGTAACAGTTAAAAATACAAAGAAAAAAAAGTTAATTTGTTTTCCTTATGATAGTGGTTCTTCGAATACTCAGCAGGACAAATCAAACTTTCAAATTTTGCTTACAAATAAGCTCTGTTAATAGCAGTATTGTGTTTAATCTGCATATTAGTTTTGAGGCAATTTCATTTTATATTAGCACAGCCTGTTGCGTAGGCAACATTGATTAGGTTTTCACTAGTTTTTATTCTCAAAGTTTTGTAAAAGTTTTTTGATGTTCTGAAATTATCTTTGATATTTATCAGTTCTTCCTCTTTAAAGTTGGTCGCCTCAGCTTCAGTGCTGGTGCAGTTTTTAAAAGCATGATACAAATGATGAAGCTGCAGAAAATTTCTAAATCTGCATTTTTAGTTTGCCTCTGGTGTAAATCACGGCCTACTGGAAAGCAGCTCTACAAACTAGCCATGAGTCCTCCGCAAGATGGACCACGACTGCTGGGCTGGCAGGCGTTGATTTCTCTTACTTCTTTTTTTCTCTCTGGCCGTATGCATCTCCAATTGCTGGTATGCGAGGGCTGAGCCCTGAGAGAGAGAAATCTTCTCTCTTAGCCTTGCCTTAGCGGTGGTGATCTTCAGACCAAGAACGACATTGAAGCCAGATCTCCTGCTGACCATGTGCATGTAGGCTGTGATGTCCAAGCGAGCAGTTACCACTGCTTGCCCCGTTAGTGCATGCAGGGCTGCTGCCCTCTGCGCTCACCCCGGCAATGTTAGGTGAAGACTGGACGTGCTCACTGCCACCTCTCTTTACATTGCTGCTGGTGTTTAGGTACCTATTTATGGCACAACAACAGCAACATAAAGAGTACGTAAATGCCAAAGCTGAGTGAGTGGGGTGACTACACTAATTAGTCAAAGCTGCTCGAGCGTCTAGACACCATTTGGCAGACACAGTATAGTCACGTAAGGGAAGTGCTGCATCAATATTCAAAACAGAAAAGAAGTATAAATCTGACACTGAAAAAATTCAGACTAAGTCAATGAATATGTGTCATAGTGATAAATGACACCATTATAGAAAAAAAAACCCCAAGCCATAATACTTGTTCTTCTTTTGTGGGCGTCAAATGCAGTATCCTCCTCTGTAGCTACAAATAGCTCCCATATAGCTTGGGTTGTGCTATGCCTGCTGGGATGCAATCGTGGCAAGAGGGGTTGGTATGTGGCCAAACTCATGGCTTCATTGTTGGAGGCGCTTTTCGGTTTCTCTTTGTTTCATAAATACACAGGGAGCGGGCAGTGAGAAAATGAGGCAAAGGCTACATAAGAAACTCTATCGCCCAGCGAGCTGGCAAAGGCCTCAGAGCAGCTCCGTCACCAGAGGGATGACCTTCCCAGCACCGAGCTATGTAGTTTTGGCCCATTTTTTTTTCATTAAAAGACATTAGAGCTGTGTCATACTAATATGCTGTATACCCCCTTAGTTGTGTACACACACTATTGAGCACCCGTGAGCAACTATAGAATTTGACAGTTTTTTTGAATGGTCATTTTTACATGTATTTATTAAACAGCAACTCCTTTATCTTTTTTGAGCAAAAAGGTTGCTTGTCTTTGGTTGCTACCCTCCTTCTCAAACAACGACAGTGTCCAGGCCCTGAGGGCACCAACGCCCCTGCGCACCCCCGGGGCTTCCTCTACCCAGCCTATGGCCCAGGACCTCATCCCAGCCCCCCCAGGCCTCAGTCCCTGCCCCAGCCATGCTGTGGGACCTGGGTCTCCAGAGCCCCCAGCCCAGCCCAGCCCAGCCCAGCCCTGGGCTGAGGTCCCAGCCTGTCCCCAGATGGTGCCCCATGTCCAGGGCTGCCCTGCTCCCTGGAGGGGGTGGTGGGACAAGCCCTGCCCACAAGGTCCTGCCCTGCCTGTCCCAGGGGGTTCCCCAGGGAGCCCCGCGCTGCGCCCGGACATGCTGCTTGGCATTTGTACCTTTGGGGAAGTGACAAGGAAGGGTAAAAACGTGAAGATCTGATGGCAGACCATTTGGCTCCCAAGACCTGAATACTGAGAGCAGTTTCTCTCACACGAGCAGTTCCAAATCTTTTGCAGTGCTGGCAGAGACCATTACATGATCTTGGATCCCAAATACCAGCTACTAACCAAAAGAAGCTGGTTTTTATCTGGTTTTGCTTCTGTTTTGCTATTTTAAATGACTGGCTGCCTAAGCCCAAGCAAATATTTGATTCTAGATTTGATTTATCGCTAAAAATTGTGTTGTTCATCTGGAAGTAAGATACAGACAATCCCCAATTATACAGAGGCAGCCTATTTGGATTGCCGAATAACTGGATACAGACACAAACACCAGAGGCCACACAAGATTCATTCGGATGCCTCGTAGCATCACGGATGCTTGCTCAGAGCAGCAGGCACAGTCAGGACAGGCCACCAACGCTGGTTCCTCCAGCTGAGCACCCACACGCGACCCAAACCGGCCAGCTGGCCGGCTATACCGTGCTCTCCACCACGTCTGCCAGTACCTGTGCTATCCAGGCTTTTTGTTTGTCAGGGGCCTTCTAGACATCTAGTACCCCAGGTAATGGAGAGCTAACTATTAGAAATTCAGTCATGCAAAATGAAAAATATCTCCACCTATGCATACCTGTATTTTAAAATTAACAGTACAAACATTGTGTCCTTTCTATTCTTCTGTTCATGAAACTAATTTTTCTCACTACCAAGTGCCCTAAAATAAATACACCCCACACCCATGTTGTTTCTGTATTTTACGCAAAGCAAAATAAAGCTATATACCATTTTCTGTTAATATTATCCTTTCCCCTTGCTCACATCATCTGCTAGAGACCTGCTAGATCTTTTTACACAATGTCTGCTACAGAAAATCGAAAGAACTTAACAAAACACTAATCTCATAGTTTATCAATGTTAGTTAAATCCTCTAAATGACTCAAGATCATGCATGAGAGTAATTTTAATTTAATATATTAGGCTTCCTTTGGGTTTAAGGAAAACTACTAAGCTCAAATGTGATTCTAAACAAGTATGATTTATTTGCAATTGGATAATATAAATATTTTTATACGACTGACCTTTTGTGTAATAAAACCAATTTTGAAAAATACAGTGCAAATCCTGAGCACAAGGTAATGTAATAAAGAATTAGAACAGTGATTCTCAGACACAGTGACACAAACCAGAATTTTCTCTTTCTGTTTGCAAAAAAAATTACCTCACGTCATTTTTGAGAGGCCTGTTTGAGAGAACATCTGGAAAGCATTCCACAGGAAATCAAACCTATATTAAATATGTTCTGTGGGGCTCTGTTTCCTCGCATTGACTTTAAGCCTGCATAATGTGTTTCTGTCTTCTCAGCTGCAAAGAAAACACTTCTCTGAGAATCTTCTACAAAACGATAGGCTGAACTGTCAGTCTGTGATTTCTATCAGGGGATGCTGGGAAGATTTCTATTTAGTCTATCTGTCTCTGTACCAAAGCTCTCCAATAACACGAACAAATCCACGAGCTGCTTTCTGAGTACCATGAATTTGTATATTTTCATTTTATTTCATTTCCTTTATGCTGTTTAATTTGAAGCTTCTAAATATAAATGACTGTCACGTTTAAAGATGCCCAAGCCTCAGAGTGTCTCTTGGTAGCATGTTACTCAGGAAAGAACTAGTGCATTACTGATAGAGTTGTTCTCACTTCATTAGCTGGGCAGACAGGAGCGTCTTTGAATTACAGGCTGGAAGCCTAAGGAAATCATTGTCACTCTCAAAAAGCAAGCCAAAGAAATTAGTGTCACTGCAGGTCCTTGAGTGTGCCACTGGATGCTTAGGTGTTTATTAACAACTGTATCGTGAGTGCACACTGAAAGGATGTGGTTCCAAGTACCTGAGGAAGACATCCATGACAGTAATATTCTCTGTAACCACTTGAATAAACTATAATAGAATATTGCTGGTTCAAGCATGAAACTTTTGTGGAGTTTGGAGACAGAAAATAATCTCAAAAAGTCCAATACAAGGTCTTTACCAGAAAAGTTTCTGTTGGCAGATGCACTGGATCATCAGGTTTCCTAAGGTTATGCAGGGATGCTTTATGCATAGGAAAACCCCTCAGTGGCCCCGTGCCCGATGTGCCCTTGCACTCCATTGTGCAGGGTCTGCAGGCAGCCAGCATAGCTGCAACTCATCCTGGAGCTCCTCTAGAAACTGTTCTGGCTTCAGGAGTAAGACAACCAATATAAAATCAGAACTACAGCAGATAATAGCAGATTAGAGTCTCTTTTATGTGAACCCTTTTTTTCCCTGCACAAAACAAGACCCATCAAACAGCAAGTTGAAAAGTTCTGGCACTAGCAAACCAATATAGCATTGATCTTATTCAACATGTTTTACTTCTTTTAGAAGCTATATGGATATATAACACCAGTACAAAAAGCACTGATTTGTAGTATAAGAGTGGAAAATGAACCATTTTTACCAGTTAAGGGTGATGTGGCTGTCGTAAGAGGGTTTTTTTTTGTCTCCACTGTCAAAAAACCCCTGAACACAGCCACTGAGAGCTGGCAGCCTGTGATATATCCAGATGTTTACAGAAGTTGTTCTGAAAGACACTGTCCATTCTGAAGAATATTTTGCAATGCTGCATGACGGCCAGTTACTGAGATGTATCTCCAGCATTTCACAGTGCCTAATTAGAAAAGGGAGCATCGTAACTGAGAGGACAACCACTATAATTTATGCTTGAATTGGGACAAAAGAATGAATTGAACATTCAGACGATACAGTCAAGTTTTAATTTAACAGAGGTCTTCGTCATACGTGCTTTGTAATAGAAAACCTCGCTGTAATGGTTTACAGAATGGGCTTGAACAAATATAGTGTAAGCACAAACATGTGAATGTAAGATCATCTATTAATACTCTTAGGCAAGGGTCACAGTCAGCTCACACAGAAAATCTATATTCAACAGTAAACACACACTGGAAAACTTTTTCTGTGTCACTTGTTTTAAAGCCAGCAGATAGTCAAAGCATAGGAAACAACCACCACCTCTGCCGAGAAGTCTTTGCAGATACCGGTACGTTTACATCTGGCTTCCACTTAACAGTAGTTACTCCATCAGTAACATGGTAGTGCTTAAAACATAATGAAAGCAATTCAATTTCTGTTCAGTAAACATTAAAATGCTAAAATTTGAAAATATGCATGTGGCTGTCACTTGCTCTGTTGAGAAACAAAGTTTTATTTTTAGTTCCAGTGCTTACATTTTCTTGCAGCTATTTTAATAGATGAACTGCCACCAGAAATATTCTCTCACTGGGGCCTGATGCAGAATGATATAAATAACCTTTACTAAGTCCAGCATAATGGAATGGTAAAATCAGTTGACATTCTTTTAATTAGCACTGCCTGAAGATTTACCTACACAGAATAGGAATAGCCAAATTCATCCCTGGAATAAATCCGCTGAAGTCACTGATGTCAGAGGAAGCACACTGGGAATGGACTTGATATAATAGCTCTGTTATTCACATTAAACATAGAGCAGCTTCTTGCCTGTAGCATATAAATGGTTTGAGGTAAATGAGAAAACATTTTTATTTATGAAAGAAAATGCTATTGTGTGATATATACACCTTCTCTTTGCCCCAGAAACAGCAAGTTAGCCAAATATGACTGGGTGTAAATTAAAAGCAATCAAAAATCTTCTCCTCACCAGATTTAACAGATTAGTGGGTGGGAACTACTCATGCAAACCAGTGGATGCTAAACTCCTGCTCTCTACAAAAATCTCTCAATTAGCAATTCAACAAATCAGCGGTAGCAGTACTCTTGCTGGAACCCCATCCAGCAAAGCAATTAAGTACTTGCTTACCCATAAGAACATGAGTAGCTCCAAATTTAGATCTCTATTAAAGTTTAATGACAAATTTGACTTTCCTGGATTTCAGTATTTTTGACTAAACATGGGTGAAACTGCTTCACTATATATGTAGTCTAATCATTCCCCCATGATAAATAGACAAAAGAAATGGGTCACATTCGCCCTGCTGTAGCCCCCTTCCTGGCTCGTCCTTCTAACCTGCAGTCTTCTTACTTCTTGTATTACACAGGCAGCTTTCCTTTCCCACTTAGAATAACAAAACAAGCCTTTTCAGGCCAAATGATACGCAGAGAAGAAGGACTACATTTGGATGACACAAATGCCCCCAAGTTCTTAAATGTAAAGTTTACTGGTGGCTGTGAGTCCTTCAGCCCACTGAATCATTTTGCCTGAAAAGGGACTGACATGGCAGGCAGGATATCTAAATACAGCCTATCAAACTCTAATCACTTGTATCCACCTTTATTTTATGAGTGCTCTACGTTCACACACATATACTTTATTCCTTCTTTCACTTTTTCAACCCTGTAGACAGGTAATGATGAATATTCAGTGCCACGGTTTGTTCTTAAACTTAAAAATTACCAGAAAGGACTAGGAGGACCTTAGCCATGCCAAGGATACTGCCAAAGGTACACCGTGCAAAACAGAAGTCGTCTGAATCAAACAGCTCTGACAAAGTTGAGACATAACTTGCATTTTACGGATAACGGGCATGAAAGAATTATGCTCCCTTTTCGTGGAGACTGGGTTTCAGGAATCAGCAGAGGTTCTAGCTGGCTGCAGGGATGCTGCTTGGAGTGTCAAGCTTGCCTGACAGGGTACCTCAGCGTAAAGACACTGTCAACTTACTGCTTCTTGGAGCATAACCTCTGTGCGTGACGCTCTCTTCGCTGTTAGAGCACAAGGCGATGTGAAAGTTGGGTGCAGGAATAAAGCTCAGCCATTTTTCTAATTACTATATTCTTGTGTCTTGCCTTCTTTCGGAGAGTGTCAATCACCCAGCAAGCTTTTAATCTTCAAGACCCTCTTAAGCAGAACAGGGAGAGTACAAATGAGGGCTGGCCAAGCAGATCCTGGCGCCGCAGAATGAGCTCCATCTACACTTTAACAGGGACAAAGCAGTCTTGTTTTGCTGGGTGTTCTGATTTTTGGATTCCAAAGGGATATATGGATGTGTTTTAAGGAGGAATGGCTTGATTCATTAGGAGTTTTATTCAGAGGGAAGAAATCAGAAATGACCTTTGTTTAGGGGGAGGAAGGGAGAGCCATACTCTGCCTATTTTACTCTGATAACGGAAGACATCAACGTAATGAATCATGTAAAGGACTAGAAGGGAAGAAAATAATACAATATTGCAGCATTTTCTCTCTTTACTTTGCCTTGACTTGAAAGGATTTTTGCTTATTTTGCAGAGACTGCATTAATATTTTTTTCCAGGCTAGCAATTCCACACACACACTCCACTACACCATCAGGTTTCCTCTGCAGAGCTCACCAGCTTCTGTCCCGCCTCCCCTCCAATCCCTTTTTTTGAATTTTCTGAACTGTGATCATTCCTCACTAGTAATTCATTAAAATTAATTAATACCTGGGGTTTTTTTCACTTAAATAAATATGGTACCTCTAGCAATATATACATATACTTGAATATATATATATTTGTATATACAGATACATGTAAAACTCATTCTTCTTCAAACTCAGGCTATGCTGATAGATGTGAGGGGAGCTTGTGGGCATGCTGCAGTACATGGGCCAAAAGGTAGCTTTGCATTTTTTCCTATCTCTCTTGGTATTTTGCAGACACAGGAGCTTTCCTGATGTCACGCGTGGGATTTGCAGGTAGCTGGAGCTCAGGCTGGCCCTATTACACCGCAGGCACCCTCCGTCTAGCGCAGGGTCAGTCAGGCAGCACACGAGGTTTTTTGCCCGCTCCCTGACTCAATCTCCAAACATATGACACAGGCATAGCCTGCATGTCTCTAGAAATCAAGCATGCCCCTTGTTTTCATGTCCTTAACAGCATTACAAAAACTATGTTGTTGTCCTGGTTTTGCATACCCACAGCAAAACAATCATCTCAAGGAGCTGCCAGACAGCTTTGAGTGCCAAACTGATATAAAAACCCCGGAGGGATGCAAATCCAGCTCTGTTATACAGAACTGTATAATGCTACTGTGTCCTTCATGATAATATCCACTAAGTGTCCTTTTAACACGTAAAGCTAGAGCCAGGCTGAGACTGAGCAGTCAAGCTTAGTAGCTGGCCAACTGAATTGTAACCAATATAAGGGAGGCAGCACCTATGTTTTCCCTCTCATTTCCTGAATTACAGATGATCACTAGACTGTGGCAGGATATTGAGGGAGGAATAGAACAACAGGCAGAGGAACAGGCAAGGAGGTGCTGTAAGTGGCCGTAATAGAGAGAATTCAAATGCGGCAGAGAGGTGGTGAAAGTCAGGTAATGGCTGGGAGATCAGGAAAGAGGAGATGAAAGGAGACTAAGCAAGGCGAAGAGGCATGAGAAAAAAGCAAGGGAGAAAGCGAGAAAAACGAAAGAGAAGTCTAAGGAATAGAAAAATTGAGGAAAAGGGCATATTTCTTCTTTCCCTCTTCCGTCTCCCCCCCCCCATCCCTTTAGTGCACTCCCTCCCTGTTAATGCTGGAACTGAAGAAGGCTCCCTCCTCACACAAGATGCTGGGCTCCCCCTCTCCTATAGCACCTACTGACTTGCCTCCTCCTCCGGCAAATCGTATCCAGGTCTAGGGTAATGGTAATGGTACATGCTGCAGGAACAGCCCAGAAGTCTTACGCAGAGAAGACACTTTTAGAAACAGGTACTGGTATAAAGCACTTGCAGATCTGCACATGCCTTATGGAAAAGGAGCACTGATACAGTTACTCCCTTTCCATGGTAAATTACCATTTAAAATGTTCAACAGAATATAAAAAAGGAAAATTAATTTCTTGGCAAGTTTCTTATGTTTTCAGGAAATGTAGCAAGCAGCTGAGCTTTTGTTCTAGCTGTTGCGGTGGTTGAACTCTTTTATGCACTGATGAAAATGTTTGCATATCTTCACACGGTGTTCTTACACCTGTAGATGCAGATTTCTTTCACACAGAATTGAATGGGTGGCTGCAACGAAGTTAAGACTGGATAGCACAGGTGATCAGAAACTGGTCGAGAAGTAAGAACACACCAATGAAAGCACATTTCTGAAGATTTAGCTCTCTGAATACACAGTGCTGAAAACATTGTTGTTGTATTTTCAGGGAGATGACATGCTCTAGGTGAACCTGCTTTAGCAGGGGGGTTGGACAAGATGATCTCCTAAGGTCCCTTCCAACCCTTGCGATTCTGTGATGCTGTGTGACCCATCTACTGAAACCTAACAGGACATTTCATTATTATCCTTCAGACATCCCATGAGGAAAAGTTATTTAAATATCTTATGTAGCCATTTTATCTTTTCTTTTTTTCAGTATCAAATAGCTGTAGCCAGCAACATGTGCTTTTTACAGAACTGAAGGCAAAACATTAAGAATAGTATTTATTTTAGTCATAAAAAAAAAGGTCCAAATAGCCGTATTCTGAAATTAGTCAAGAACTACTTTCTGGCTATTTCACCTTAAAAATGAGCCTCAGTGACTTGACCAACCATTTTGAATATAGTAATTGTGGAGGACAAGAAACATGCTATTACTAGATTCTAGATGTTAACTAGATGTTAACAAAAAATGCCTCATTTTATGCTACCCTTCTTTTCACATCTTTGCAGCACGTGACTGGATTGATACTGTTCTTTTAATAAATAATGGGTCTGCATCATTATCATTCTGGTCAGTGCCTTCTGAACACATCCAGGAGACAGAGGTAGTATGCAAATTCAAAACACAGGCTATTAAAATGACCAAACGAATGACTCACACTTTCATTACTCAAAAAAAATAGTATTTGAAATACTGTCAAATGTGATAGTGGCGAAAAAAAGCAGCACTCTGCCCTGCATTTACAGCAGAATGACATTTTTAAAACATGCCGGTTAACCTTCTGATGTTTAATTGGTAGCTGAAGTGATCAGAACAGGAGGTTCCTCAGAGGTTTGACCCATTCCAGAACAGCATCCTTGGTGAAAGTTTTTCACAGTATATTGACTTTCCTTAGAAGTTTTGTTTACGTTCATAATAAAAAGGAACTCTTATGGCTTATTTTTTGTCTTTGTTTTTTTGCTTTTCTTTTCTGTGAGCACTGACAGGCATTTCTGAGAGACTCCAGTTGGTTTCAAAGCTGGATATGGACTGGGACACAAGTATAGGCAGCAGAAAAATGATAATGAAAGTCCACCATTCAGTATTCTGATTAAGTTGAAAAATTAGGACCATTTCCATAAGTCAGAACTTGGTTGCATTTAGTGATATTTCTGGTCTCTTTTCCCCTCGATCATGAGTTTATGTTATATAACGGACAGTTTAATGAATAAAAAAGAAAAAAATAAGCAAAGCGTCCCGCCATCTCAGTTAGTGGCACCTGCAGTTTGGCCAAATTACTTCCCTGCTCTTAAATCTGTTTCAAAAGCAGATTCAGTGATATATGCATCCAGGACAAAGCTTTTAAAAAGCATCCAAAACTGAATGTTTAAGCACTTTTTTGCACAGGCCCAGTTGATATTTTATACAGAGTATGGGCAGATTCAAATCTTTTGTTTCGGAGTAAGCAGCATTTATAAACCGTTTGCGAGTGTACTTTCGGAAGCCCTTTAGAACTTGTCCCACTTGTCTTAACCAGCATTATGAAGAAGCTTTAATAGATGCAATAGGCATGCAAATAATAGTTTCTAAATGACTCTGTTTCACAGTAGGCAGAACATATTCTCAAATTATTCTCCCATTTAGATACCCTTTCTGATATCAAATTAAACCAGAAGTTATCAGAGTTAGAATTATGTGCCTACTGACTACGGCTTTTAATTATTCTAAACATATCTGGAATTACTATGCAGACTGATATTTATCAGTGCCAATACTTTCAATAGCAGGCAGGAGACCTTCTCCTCTTTCTCTCCTCCCCTGCCCGAGTCCCTGTTTTCCTGCGGGACAAAGGGAACAAATCACACCACCTCCTCTAAGTGCACAACAAGTCACAGAGATAAAATGTCTTTCACCGTATTATGGATAGGCTGGAACAGCTCTGCTGCCGATTCCTTCTCTTCATGACAGTAGAGGGGGAAGTATTAAATACACGAGCAGTTTAGACGACCCAGGAGGTAATAACACCTACGCGAGATGACTCTCAGCAACACATCAAGCTTGCTTTACCTCCAGGCATAGGACCTCAGTGCCGGACTCACTGACTCTGCCCCAGAGCCCGCAGGCATTTGCACACCCATTCCCCCATTCCATTTGACCACCCTTGTTCCCTCACCCTCACAGCCAGGTCTCACTGAGATTTTACCAAGCTTTCCTCTGCAGCATTGCAATGAAGAAAGCACATCAGGCTCGTGAATTCAAATGAAACAAAATGCCATTAAAAACTTTGCTCCTGAGACAACATTAGATCAAAGCTGACCAAAGGAAAACCCAGTCATGAGAGAAGTAATGGCAGTAATTTAACTTAGTAATTCCTGAACACTACAGCCTGAATAATAGGAAGAAGTCTCCCTATAAATTCCTCCCTCCCGTTTCATTGGTACTGTAACACACTGGAAGTTTGGCAGAACACACAGTAAAGATACTGTAACTCTGCTAATTAACAGGGCCTGTGCATAGGGAAGACAATATAAATACAAACAAAAAGACTAATTGCATAACGTGGAAATGGAAAACAGGTGGTTCTGAGACTACGTGTACCCAGCTTTCATAAACTGCACAGCATCAGCTATGAAGGTGCTGAAAGCAACTCACCAGACTGAAATGAGAACCCTGCTCTCATTTAAACCTGCTCCAATTTGGGTCAGCAGCAAACTGGCTCCAGGTTTCCCCGGAGCCATCGAGGGTAGGGTGCTGCTTGCCCCTCACCCCCAAACAACACTCGGGCACATCTGAGGTGCTGTGGCAAAGCACCTACGATCAGCAGTGGAGATCTCATAAACAAACTTCAAAGTAAATTTTTTACCAGGCATATGCAAGTAGTTATTAAGATTTATATCATATCTTCAGTGTCCTCGATGTTTTACAAAAGTGTTTACTTCCTTGCTTGCTAATTCACAGAATTGCACAATCTACAAGGAATTTGCACATTAGAAACGAGCAAGATTCTTGGGCATAACTTCATAAAGATGACATTAGCACAACAACGTTCTAATATAAACATACTCATTCTAATATAAACATACTCAATGCTAAGCAGGAATAAAGCATTTCCTAAGGGCAGAGGCGGTCCCATACGGCACCAAACAGGCGTTGTGTGACAACCTGCAGGGAACCTGATGGAGGCGAAAGGACCCAGTTTGTCCCACGAAGCCCCTCCGGGCTGGGCACGCGGAGGAGAGAGGCCGGGAATTAGGTCAGTGAATCAGTGACCCTCCACTTGTATCTGCCTGGCACTCTTGTCAGGGAAGGGGAGATAAAACAATTCCAAGGCTAAAACAGCTCTATGAAGATAGTGGGATCTAGTCCGCAAATGCGGACTCCTTTCTTCTAATGAAGAAAAAAACCCACAAGAAGTCTGTGTATCGTGACCATTTATAAAGTCCAACGTGTGGCTTGTATTCACAGTCATTAGCGCTCACACGTGAGATTACAATGAAAATAATCCCATTACAATGAATAATTCTAGTTTCACCTGGTCACTAATGGGACATAAAAATCATTCCGAGACATCATTTCACAGAGACAGCTAATGAAAATTTTTGCAACAAAAATCTGTAAAACTTAAACTGGAGGTTTAAAGATGCCTCCCTAGTGCAAGGGAGTAGCTGTGCACAGTTCTGGAGAAGGCGCACACTCTACCCAGATGCAGGCTTTTGTTTCTCTGTTAAGGATGTCAGAGGCGTTTGCTTTTTTCCCCTGACTCATCCTTTTCCCTAGTGGATATTCTGACCCTTAGTCCTGGCAAATCCAGCAGTACCAAAAAGTTCTCTCTGGTACCTCATTAATCACTCCCCTGCCATGTGCTATCTTACCTGCAGATGTAATTCTTCTTGCAGGATTCTTGTAAATTCAGGCAGTTTGGTTTCTCCCTGTCCTCATATGAACACACAGGAACAATAGTCTGCCGTCTCCTTTCTGTACAGGCTACGTCTCGACAGGAGCAGAAGAGCATCCCGTAGCTGTGCTTTGGGGGAACTTTGTCAAAAAATAGCCGGAGGGCCTTATGACACTTCCGCTTGTTACAGATTTCATTAGACGTGCTGCTGGTGCAGGGGGTTATGTAAGCAGATCTGAACCTCTTGCAGGTATCATTTAGGTTGCAAGCTTTTGCTGCATCCAAGCAATTGTTCCCCTTTGAAAGTACTGGCTCCACTAGAAAAAACAACACAACAGCAGTAAGAAATGCGTCACATTTATATGGTGTCTTGATGATTGCGTTTATGTCACTGTTAATGAGATCCTGATTATATATTTGCTACATATAAAACTTTCAGTGCCAGAAACTGCGAGCAGCCCCTATGTTTCTTAGGGCAATGGTTTAACGAGTGAACAAGAGCACAGGCATGCGTTAAGATCAGAATGCTGGCAAATAAATGACGATTACACCGCACAGGACGTACTTCATCTTCTTTGTAGCAGACATGCAGGATGAATACTGGGTAAGACTTGGCCTCACTAAAAAGCCATTAGAATCACTGGCTAATTGGAAGGGATACGTTTGGCCCATCACACAAAAACGTGGGCTCCTAAGCCTCGTTTTATAAAGCTCTGACATTTTTTATTTTTTCCCTTGAACAGTATAAATGGCATTCAGTGTCTACACCAGGTAACAACATTTAAATGTCATTTGTGTACTCTGCAGAATGTAAAAGCCACATGCCTGTTACTGCGGGGCCTGGGGTGTAAGAACAGCCCACCCAGGCAGAAAGGAAAGCGGGAGCTGCCCTGCGAGGCTGAGCTCCCTCAGGCCGCCCAGGAGGCCGCTGAGCCCCGTGCGTAGCTGAAGACGTTGTTATAAGATCTACAGACACCACCCAAACCCAGGAAGTTTTATGAAGTTTACAAGCTACGAAAAAGCGGGCTTAGGATTAAAAAGTGGCTGTGAAAGAAACATTTTAAAACAAGGAGCGTGTCTCTCTCTCACACACACATGCACATGCTACACAAGTTACAGAAAACATTAAACTCAGATAAAAGTTAAGACTATAATTACACATTTAATTTTGCAATACATTATCCAGATATTAAAACCCAGTATATGCTTTGCTTGAAAATGAAGGCAACTGGCATTAGAATGCAAAATTCAGTTAAGAATAATTGTAATGCTGCTTTGGATATTAGGAATGCCAACATCACGGATCCAAGAAAATGCATTAACTTCCCATTGCTACAGAATTTGCAAGCTGAACAAAACATTTTGAAAATACCTAAAATTCTGCAGCAACCTCTTAGGCAGGATGGCCAAAGACAAAGCATCTCAAAACTTCTAAAAAGCTCTAAGTTCCTCTTCAAATAAGCTTTTTTTCTAGATCTTCCACCTTTTCCCAAAAACTCAGTCCAAGGCCTTTCTACATCTCAGTGCCACTCCTCTCTGTTCTCCTACTACTCTTCCTCCCATTCACAGATCAGAACATCAATCGTTTCTCTTTTTTCACTTCAAGAAAAGGTAATGTAGCTTGTACCAAGGAAAGGTAATGCAGCTTGGCTGCACCTGCTTGCACTGACCGTGCCCGAGCCGGTCCCTGGATGCTAGCACACACTTCACCTAATACAAATCCATCACCTGCGACTCTCCCATGTATCTTACGTATCCAGAAATAACACAAAGCATAAGTAGCATTAGATTTTTCACGCTGGCAATATGCTGTAACTACGTTCAGTGGGCTCGTACACTTAACCTTTGTACATTCAACAGTCATACTCCAAGTCCTTCCCAACCCCAGTTTCTTGCACAATAAACTGCAACTTTTCGCTTCTTATCTTCACAAATTGCAAAATTATAAACATGCAACATTTGACTATAAATTAACAAAGCCAAGCATTTTTATAATAGCAGCCCACCACAGTTTAAGCAACACCAGATGCAGAAGAGCTGAGATATCCAAAATACAACCCTCTCATAAACTAGGAACACTTTTATATAAAATGTTGTATTACATTAGCATACAACTATTATCTTAACTATGAAGTCTCAAAGTTTTTTTTTATACGGTATATAGAATTATATGTTTATTACAAATATAATTACTATGTAATCTGCAGGGCATATAATTATGCAATATATGAATAGTATATGCTAATTACTATGTGATTGCAGAGTAATTACATGGTTATTTGTGCCTGGGAGTCAACTGCTGAATTCCATTCTTTAAAACAAGATTCTGTGGAAGAGATCTGAATGGGGCATTTCAATATGAACAGACACCAGCTTACTATATGATACATTATAAAGCATTCTTTAAAAGAAAACCCAAGATGTAACAAAGCGCCTCTTTGCTGATAATCATATACACGTTTTCCATTAAGGGTCCAAAATGTAGTAAATGCAGACACAGAATTAAAAAGCACTCCAAATATGAACACCTCAAAACCCAAAGGGGACAGGTTAATCAATCTTTTTAAAAAATAGAGCACAAGCCAATTCACTGACTGCACAAACAGCAGTGAAAGTTATCTTGGATGGAAGCTGAATTAGGTGCAAATTGCTCGTAAACAATAGCTATGCTCATCCGCATCTTTCACACAATTTGTATCTACCCAAGACTTGCATTCCTCTACACGTCAACTCTGAACGTGGCCCAGGTCTTCTGGTGTTTGGGGTTTTTTTTTTGCTAGAGCTACTCCTGGCTGTAACTTGCCACTTGCCTTTTCTATGTTGATACATCTGTCTCTAGCTATTGTTTCCGGCATATTTATCACCACATTATACAAATTATTTCTACCTTTTAAAACCAAGACTATCATACCGCACATGAGAGATGTGCACCAACTGCATTTGAATTACACAAGACTCTCTAAACCAACTCTTCCATTAATGCCATCTTCTCCCAAGCTTTTAAAGCATCTTTGAATGCAAAGTTTACAATCCAGAACACACTTCGTGCTTTATTTTTATTGCAAAAGTACAACATAATTATTCCAAAGTCCTGTGGTAACTACGAACAGTTAAAAAGACTGAGAGTGTTCCTGAGGATTACTTACGCAGCGGTAATACATAAGGTCAAAATTTCACCCAGCTTCTGTTCTGCAAAGCTTAAACTATTAAGACAGGCAGGAGTTTGGCTCTTACTAGGTACTGACTACGTTAAGAGCAAATGGATCTAATCCAGAGCTGCTTTTCCTGCCAGCATCCTTTGGGAAAGGTCTGTGTAAGGAGATCCTTTTTTCAGTTCCCCCCTCTCTGGGGGCACTTGGATACGGATTGAGGGCGGTCAGAGCAGCTGCCTGGGACACGTAACGATTCCTTCCCGGCATCGTTTCCCCACCCAGAGCTTCCTCTCTCCCAAGTCCACTTTGCCTCGGGCCCATTCTGGAAACCTCTGCCAAGCCACGCAGCTCGCCGCTGCTGCCGAGTGCCGGCGGACGCGGAGGGGAAAGGAGCTGCTGCCTCGGCGGGAAAGCAGCAGCTCCCAGCATCCGCAGGGCGAGGATGCCTGAAAACCTCCTCCCACCCAATGTGCAAAAACTCGGGGGCAGCAATAACTGGCTTGCTGATACTGACTTACCTCCGCATGGGTCACCGGCGCACAGCGCTTCGACTGCACATGTAACACGTGTGTGCAAGGTGAGATGTTTTTCTGATAAATTGTACTGATGAAAAAACAGGCCTTGTATTATAATATAAGGTGTTACCACTTTGATATTTGTTACCTCCTGAACCCCTCCCTCCCCAGCCCTGGCCCAACGTTGTTACAGCTGCAACCGTTCTGGACTCAGGCTCCCGCACGGCAGCAGAAAGCAGCCAGCCAAATGCTCCAGTCTTTTATCCAGAGATGTTTCTAAAGTTTTAATAGGCCTTCCTCTGCCCTGTGTGATCTTCCTTATGCTTCACCCTCTTTCACAGTCTCTTCACCTTAATCTTTCATCTTCCTTGCATTTCCATTTCATTTCTGCACCCACGGAGAGGGTCCGTGGGTGCAGAAAGAGGAGACAGCCCAGGGCTGTCTCCTCAACTCCCGTTAACCCCACGGTGCACAAGAAGGGATTCTCGGTGGATATCGGTAGCTTCTCATCCGTGCTCCCACTAGATGGAAGGTGTGAAAGGACTATTTCTTGTTCTGTAAGATTCCTATTAAACAGCAAAATGGACATTTGGTTTTCAATTTTCTTACAGTACATAAAAAGCAATTTTCTGAGGTTGCCATTAAAATTACAATTACTATTTGCAAGTAATTAGCATTAGTAGGTTTTCTAGGGGTTGTAGTGAAAGGCATGCTGTAAAGAGAGCGGTAAATGTTAATGTGATGGAAGGCAAAATTACAAAGCGATAGAGGTGACCACAGGGGTATGGGCCTACTTCAATGCAGGTGCAGAACATGGCATATAGGCACCCCAAACCGACAACCATAAAGAGGAGAATCATGATCCCACTTTAACAAAAGTGCTGCTATGGGGTTCACCAAAGTACTTCTGCTTTGTAAGGAGAACAGATTAAAAAAAATAAGGAAAGCATGGGAAATGTTGTAATTTGCATCTTGATGGATTCAAATTAACTACCATTTTCCTGGACAAATTCTTCCTCATCCCAAATGTCAGAGATAAAAACAAGTCATCCCTGAGAAATCATGAGACTGATGCACATCACATGTTCATGTTATTCTGAGGTTCTACTTGTCTTCTACTCAGCCTTTAAAGAACAGTCAAGCCTACTTCAAACCTTTTCCATAATCATAAGCAGGTGCTTTACTTTTTAAAATTAAAGCTAATACATTATCAGCTATAGCCAGGGCTTTCGGACTACCTCCAACTACAATATTCACGTTGAAATTACAATAGGTGGCAGCAGTAGGTACAAGGATGAGAGCTCTCCCTGGGAGGCAGATTGCTGGGTTCTGGCATGTACCCAGGAGAGAGAGTTATTTCTCTTACAAAAGCAATGACTGGAAACCAGGATTCCCTTCCTGAAGATGACTCCCTTAATTGTAAATCTGCAGAGGCGTGATCCCACTTGTGCTCTCTTCTTCTAATCTCTTCTAAAAATACATAATCCTTTCTATACCACAGCTCCTCCATTCCTTCCAGACCAACCTATTGCCAATCCATAGGCTACTCTCCCAGACTTTGTGAAAACCTGTAGAGAAGAGCACAGAGCACAGGCATCCCGCTTTCTCAAAGACTGTCGTGATCACTACCTTAATGTCTAAAGCACCATGACATCTTCTGCTAGGTGCCCATTAAAAGAGTGGCTCTCTACTACCAGGAGCGTACACCGATTGCTGTGTGGACAGACGCACCTGCCTGAGGCTGTGAAACAAATCCAACAAATCTGTTTCTGTATTTCCTATTGTTCATCTACAGATTCAAGCAGGGGGTTTTGTTGGTTGTTTGGGGTTGGGTTTTTTGGTTTTGTTTTTTTACACGATATTCCCTGTGCACTTTGTAAGGATTCTGGGCATCTTTAGATATCACCTGGAAGCAGGGGCTCCTGACTTTACATGTCTAAATCTATCTTTTGGTCCGTTTCTGGATGTTTAATTCTACTAAGAGGGCCACATGCCCTATGTGCTGCATTTTGCATTGCCCAAGGTGACCACTGGATCTGGCCTCTAATACTTAGCAGGACTCTTGTCTCCATTTAGAGTTAGACCCTGATACCTTTAGTTGACCATTTCCTGGTGAGTTTAGTAGACATTACAAATAAAGACTGCAAGAAAAAACTCTGACGCTGGGTATTTGTTCATGAAAAAAAGGGGAGAAATGATGCCTTAAGATTTCCTTCAGTTCTTTCAGTCTTTTCTGGGGAGGAATGGGGAAAGGCTGAGCAGAAGAAACAGGTGGCTGAGCCCTGTGGGTTGGCTGAGCGGCATCCGCTCGACTTAGAGTTTATGCGAGAGGGAAGTCTTGCAACCCTAGAGTGAACTGGTTTAAATTTTTGTTCCACGAGAGCAGCAAGGGAGAGGGAAGGAAACCCTGCTCCCCAGTGTTAACAACATTGTGGTCTGCTGCTGAAATTCTGTCTTCACTCACACAAATATCCTGATCTATCACCTTTCATTTCTGCTACAAATCTAATGAAAAGTTATGCCAGGGTCCCTAATTTTCCATGTGGCACTGAGGATGGCAGCTTTGCATTATATTCATGCCAGCATAGTTAAATCAATTTTATTCACTAGAGTTATTCTGAATTTTCAATAATCTAAGTTTTAGAATTTGGTTCTTTAATGCTCCTTTTACTCTTTCCGTCCAAGGTATCTCAAATAGGAGGCAGAAATGTATGAATAAAATCAGAGGCTGCTGAACAAAGACACTTCCAGTTGTTGCAAACTGATCCAGTCACTGTTTCTCACATTACTGAACCAATGATTTCAGTTCAACCCTAAAGAGTTTTAGGGTATAAAGGTCATTTTAACATATCCACGCTGCACCAGCATTAGGGATGGATTATGCATGACTGGGACCATATACAGAATATATTTTTTTCTGAGGGAGTGATCTCAGTCATTCCACCTACAATTCGTTCTCTGTACTGAGTCAGAGGCTGGTTTTGTGATGTGGAAGGCTATCACCACGGTTTCAGCTGAGTTCTTCTAATTAATTTCCCCTTAAAATATTCAAAGTGAAAATGTGTTACTGCATATGCTCTCATGTTATACGGTTCAGTATTTTATCACTGGTTGAACACTAAGTCAACAGAATTGAGAAACACACACAGAAATACAGAATAAACGTGTGAAAATATTCAAACCTACACGGTTGCCATGAGAAGTGATTTACTGCATGCAAGTTCTCAAGACACAGTGAGGGACTGTTTACCAAAGTCATGCCAATTTACAGGGCAACTTTCAGCATTTCTTTTTATTACTGCAGAATTGAATTCACAACTTGTTTCCTCTTTTCCTCAGACTTGATTAATTACTGTGTTAACATAACTACTGTTCTCCTTCTTATAATGGGCTCCCTCTAAAGTGCTGCCCCAGCAAAATAAACCAGGAGAAAGCTTCTAGCTCTTTGCCCTAGCATTGCGATCCTTTCTAATCTCACTATTTTTCAAATTTATGTTCCATTCCAATAAAGCTTGTGTGAATATTATAGCAAATCAGATAATACAAGGTTATGACCCTTGTAATTGATCCTTCAAGGTTCTTTTTGCCTTTTTTCCAGTTGACGTGGTAAAAATTACATTTAGATGTGCTTGTTGACACTTGAGAATTCACTTTGTTGGCCATATACACTGTTTCAGAGAGATCCCATTACATAATGATGTATTTCTAGTGCTTTATTTCTTCTATACCTACAACCCCATTAAGCCGTAAGCAAACCTCCCGCGGGGCTGTAAGCCTACAAGTGTCAAGGGGGCAATGCTCCCATACTGTGCGGAGGGAGCGTAGCTGGAGAAAGTACGATGTGAGGATGCAGCTACTATTTTAAAATATTTTCAAAAAAATAAAAGCAGCTAAAATAATAAGTTAAATTTCCCCGTGTAGAAAAATACACATTTTAACGGACACAGACCATGTATGCCAGCACTGGAAATCAGTTATCTGTAGCAATGGTTTCTGTATCGCATGACCACTGGAATAAAGTGATTAATTGGACTGTCTCAGTAAATGCGATCATTATACTTTTAATTAACCTTTTCAACCTCTTGCACCTTTTAGTTTTGTTATACATTAGATTTTTGCAGTTTTCCAGTTATTATGCTCGACTAAGCTTAAAACAATGCAAAGTTGTGTTAGAAAGATAAGAAAAACAATTCACAAACAACTCTTACTGTTCCTAATAAGAAAATACCGCTGATACTGTCATCACAAGGGTAGTTATAAATCAGGTGGAGGACAGACATTCTGAACCCTGTGGCTGTGTTCCCACCTAATTTTTGTTTTGGCAGCACACTGTTATTTAATGGCTCTGGCTACCAGGAAACTAGCTTTTGAAAATTCTTTCTCAACCTAGTTATAATTACTCCATATAAATCATACAATGATCAATTATAATAATCTTAGCTTCATCCATTATTTAAACTTAGCATTTGAATCTACACAGCAGGAGTGCAGGAAATTCCAGAGTCCTCTCTCTGCTCACTAACAACTGCTTTATTCCTGAAGTCATGCCAGTTACAGAAAAGAAGGGGCCAGCTACTCTCTTAGCTATGACATCAAAACCTGAAATAACCACAGATTTTGGACGAAGAAAGGTTTTGGGCCCTGAATATGGTATTTTTTCTAACCACACTAGCTTCCTGTTGTTGAAGCTAAATTCAACGTGAGATTTTGCTTTCTTTACATTGGTGCACCAAAATCAGAGGAGTTCTACAATTATATACACTGAGAGTATGGTATATTCTTACTTAGAATGGCTTAGATCTTTCTCATATATATGCATACAGACCAGACACATTTGTACACACACGTGTATATGTACATAGAATGTTTCAATACTATTTGGCTGCATGCCTCATTTCACAAGAAAACGACTTATGTATTTATTAAGAAGTATGAGAAATAAGCCAAGTGTTTTTGTTTAACTTAAAGCTGATTCTAAGATGTCTGAACTCAGTGCAATTGCAACGATAAGTCTGAGGGAAGGAGGAAAGACACTAAAAGGAAACAAACTTTCATAAAGGCTCAAACAAAACATCCAAACATTTTTCAGAAAAACTTTTAAACTATAACTGGATTTCAAATTATTAATGAGGATTTTTTAGAGCATCTTACTAAATTATATGGTTTTGACTATGCAAAATATTAAGCTTATGATTATTACCTTTTTGTACCTTGTCTTATTTCAGTCTCAGCCACAAAATGTAAACATAGGGTCTGCTTTGAGGTTTAATATTTTGAAACTTTCCAACACATATTTTAGTGTTTCAACTACACGCCAAGAATTGCTTTGTCAATAAAGCTGTATTTTTCTGGTTTATTTTTTTCATTTAACTAGACAATAAAGCTGTTAAAATGTGGGAAGTGAACATGTAAAAAGTTAGGATATATTAAAAAAAAATAAATTCCGCACATACAGAACCACACTTTTTCTCAACAACAAAAGAAAAAGTAAAAGGAGGACCAAAGGGAAAGAAAAAAAAAAAGAGGTTAAAGGTGGGAACGTGAATACTGTCTGGCACAACAGGAAAAGGGCTGAGAAAGCCCTCAATTTAGGCTATAAACATACATACAAGTGGGCACAACTCCACACCAGCAACAAAAATATAAATCCATATGTCCAAAGTTGGGCATCAGATGAAATTTGTCATGGACAAAGCACAAGTAGAAGCTCAGCAAATGGTGCATAAGTAAGAAGTAACTGGTAGGATTTACAATTTTTTTTTTTCTTAATAAGAGGCAAATATGACCCACAGAAACTCTTTTCAGGAGGCTTAAAAACTTTTCCTCAGAAGTCTAACTGGCAACTCCATTTAGCTCATCAGATGGATAAATGCACAGTGGAGGAACCAAGGAACTTCTCCGTGTTCCTCAGCTTCTAAATGCTGCAAGTTTTTTAGGGCTTTGGGCAGACTTTGGAGATGTCAAGGAAGGAGAGCTTGTCAGAACAGGAAGGAAATTCTGGAAACACAAAACCTCACACATGATAAAGCTGGCAGTCATATTTGATCTTAGACTCACAAGGTTGGAAGGGATTTCATAAAATAATCCACCCTCCTGCCCCACAGCAAGACCAGCTACAGTCAGAATAAACCCTGACTGATGCTGTCGTCTTAGGCATACCCAAGTCCATAGGACCAGGGGGTATGCACGCAAAAGCGCTGTGGGATCTGGTCGCTGTGAGGCTGATCTCCTTTTCATAGGTCTTGGAGATCAGAACTTCCTGATGACTGGAATAAAGCAAATGTCAGAAATATCTTCAATAACAAGTGGGTCAGCCTAGCCTCAGCATCAGGGATGATTATGGAGCAAGCCCTCCTTGAAGCCATATCCATGCACAAAAAGGACACAAAGGTGATGAAAAACAGTCAGCATGGATTCACCTAAGTCAAGTAAGACCTGACTGCCTTCTATATTGAGATGGCTGGTTCAGTGGACAGAGGGAGAGCACAGTATCAATTTACACTGACTTTAGCAAGCCTTTTGATACAGTCTCCCATATTAATCCTTGCAGCCAAATTGGAAAAACAGAGTTTGGGTAGGAGGACTACAGGGTGGAAATTGGCCCTTCTTGGAGTGGGACCTTGATGACCTACAAAGGTCTCTTCCCACCTTATCTGCCTAATTTATGCTCTAACCTGTTTTTCAATAACTCCACAGCCTCTCCAAATAGCTATCCAGTTTTCCCTATGCATCCCATTAAATTTTTTCCTCATATCTAATCTATCACTTACTGCAACATAATTCCCCTGTTTCCTTCCTAACGTTACTCCTTTCCTCTTAGCAATGGCTTTTGAACTTCTTGAAGACTGTCATTCTCTCACCACTACACTCTTCTTTTAAGCCAGTCCTCCCTGATCCACTAATTGTTTCTTTGTAACATGTCATGCTTTCTAGATATCTAAACTTCTGCTATTTTATACTCAGATTTGAAAAAAAAAAAATGGAGATTACAAAAAAAAGAAATCTGCTGACCAAGAGTTACTGTATGAGTTGTACTCAGGAGATCGCTACAGACAGACAAAACCTTTTAATTCAAGAGTTGCTGAAGCATAGCTTACTCCAGCCTCAAGCAATACCAGTGTAGGTAGGGATGGTTTACACGCATTGACTGTCTACTGCAGGAGTATATATTAGCTTATCTATGACAGCAGCTTGCTCCTGATAGCTATAACCTGAAAAAAGAGTCAAAGTGTATAAAACCTTAGTAGAAAAATTATCCTGCTTATTCTGTGGTATTACTCTTTCAGAAGGAAAATCAAGAGAGGACAGAGGGCTGGAGAAGTGACTGTGAATCAAGTCTGACAACAGCAGCTGATGGGATAAATCAGGAAACATCTGAAAGCAGAGTGCGGAAAGAGGCTCTCTCCAGCATAACAAGAGGCAAGCTCTACCTTCTCTACAGCTCTCCTGCAGCTCCTATCAGGTAGACACAGATGTCTCCTGTGGTCATGACACAAGTACATTCGCAGAAGTAACAATCACAGTGACAGCAGCGGTGTCAGAAGGGGGCAGAGGCTGGGTTAGTGACAGCAGCGGTAGGCGTGGGGCGAAGGTTGGCATCATGGCAGCAGAGAGAGCGATAGAGGCAGAGAACAGCAAAAGTCACAGCAGCTGTGGAGGCACCGAATTGTCCCCACTTTCCCTGCTGCTAGTGAAAACCTTTTGGGGCAGTTATCTGGCTTATGTACCAAAGAATATGAGCCATTAACCCACCACCAGCTGCTCTTCTTTTCTCCATCAGTTGGTCCCAATGCAATCCTGTTGAATACAAATAAATTCACCATAATGGGCAGAGGGTAACACTGGTAACTCTTGCCTGCTTGTGGATTTGCTGTGGCTCAGCTTCGGGAAGCTGATGTGAGCTGCAGTCACTCTGCTGCTGACTTCATCTTAAGGCTCGTTGTTGAGACTTTAAAAGCCAATGATGAAGGAGATTTCTGCATTGAGGCAGGTGCACTTAATGGAACAAGGGAAATAAGATGCTTTGGAAACAAGTAACTTAAATGATACTGACTTAGAGATTTAATAATTATTATGATGGTCACTATCCGACTGTGTGTCCAGAAGGTAAAGCAGTACAAAAATAAGGCAAGGCAGCTGTGAATGATGTGTGTCACTTACCTACATGCAACTGGGGGTTTATTAACTTCAGGTCATTATGTTATTTAATAAACTAGACCACGCTAATAATTAGATCACTGCCTACTGTCTACTTTATATTACCCTTCACTTCCACTTATGCCACTTATGACACGTGGCAATAGACAAAAAGCTTCTTTCTGTTTTGTCTTCAGTGTTCTGGGCTTTCCCCTATTCTCTGCCAATCCATCTCCCTGAGCTAGTCTGGTTTACCTTTACTTATCTCTTATAAATGTCCAAATTCTCTTATTTTCTGAATGTAAAAATATAGTCCTTCCTGAAAAAAAGGCAAGCAGGAAATCAAATTATTTTGACTTCATCGTTAACTACATAGCACTCGTGACTCTTTTTCGAGATGCTGCCCCCATGCCTCAGTTGTCTGTTATTTAGTGTCCAGTCCAAAGCCCCCTGAACACAGTATTTTTTATTTCCATTTGCTTCAACAAACTCTGGGTCAAGGTTCAATAAACTCTGGATCCAGATTTTATGCACTAACTCAGCCTGTGCCTTAAACTCATTTAAATCCACTAAGCATTTTATTAAGTGCTATCATGAACTGGGCATCAGCTTACACTCTCCTTGGCTTCATTTTTAACTCTAAAATACATGTGGAATGCATTGGCTTTTATTTAGTGTACATGTTTACAAATATGTGAATGCACATGTACATAGGAGTAAAGTAAAAACAACTGAAAGAGTATTACACTAAAATTAATGATTTCCATGTTCAAAGCCTAAAGTAAAATGAATGTCCTCCTAACTAGTGTGGAGTGATCCTCACTGAGTAAAATGACAACACTATTTACATTTAAATAGTCCATTTTATTCAGACTAACTTCACACATACACTACTGAATTGCAGCTGGTTCTGGAGTGGAGAATTATACCTATCCAGCACCAGTAACACTGTCCAAGAGGCACTGGAGGGACATGGATAGGACATGAACTAAGAGTGTATCATACTCCTGTAATCGAAAGTATAACATTTACCCAAAACACTATTATTATTTTTTTTGCAACGTTAACTTTGCTGATCAGGTAAAAAGTGTTACTGCTGCCAGGAATTCAAACCCTGAGACCTGACATCGCAACTGGGGATGACATCCCACATCCCGCTGGGACACTTGTGCAGTATTGACCTAAATGGATGGGTTTGAAATACTAATTCACTGGTATTACCAATATTAATCACGCTCCCTTCACTGTGGGTGCAGCCAGTACAGCGTTGCGGAGGCAGCAATCATACAGTGGCAGCAGCTTTCCTCTGGCACATAACACAGCCACTGATCACTGTATGATGTGGCAGCACGGAGACGACAGCTCCCCAGCCCTAGCACATGGCAGTTGCTCTGACCTCCTGTGTCACCGAAGCCATGGATGCAGAATGGGTGCGGAGCCTTTGTATTGCTAATTTCTGCCTGCAAACCTCGATGCTTAACCAAACTGAGCAGAAAACTTCGGCAAGTTTCAGTGTTCCATTTTTCTCTACCATCTTTTTCTTGAAAAATGGATTCAGTAACACTGTTAGGAAAATCCTGGCAGAAGGTTAAAGTACTTAGAACCAGTGCTCCTCACAAACAGGCTGATGAGGAGTTTCTTCTCAGTCCTGTTGGAGATAGGAGATGAACAGCGCCTCTTTGTTTGCATTTACATGCTTCTTCATCCCCATCAAAACCAAAAAAAGAGTTTGCTTATATACCTATTGATTAGTGTCAATAGCAGTATTTTTACTTTTGAACTTACATTTTTACATTTAGTTAAAAAGTAGTACTGAGATTAAAGCCTGTGACCTAAACTAAATCTGCATCTTGAAGCTAGTGATGTTCTAAAATCATTGTGATGTATGAGAGAGACCTAAAACAATAAAGACCCCAACCGCCCCAAACAAGCACAACACATAGAGGCACCCAGGAGAGAACAGAATATCAAAATTCACTACGCACTGGATACCACTAGCCCATGCATTTCGCAGTCAGCAACAACTCTGGCTCTCCCAGGCCCTCATACAACTGGGAAACTCTCACACGTCCAATTAAGTGTACATCCAATACAACAGTTTCCTCTGTAATTCAAGAGCAAGAGAAAGATAGATTAAGACCACTATTGAATCAACACCAAAACTTCAAATAAAATGAATCATGATTAGCTGTTAAAGCTAGAATGATGTAGAAAGGAGAGATATCCACAGTATGGTAGTGCACCAGTAAATAAATAAAGTACAAAAGTCCCACATATTTGACATGTGAAGAACAAAACTATCCATCAATGTCTTGGCACGGATCGATCAAACAGAATGCTACTGCCGAAAACGTAATAGTATGATGGTAATAATGTAGCCATAAAGCCTCTACTCTATAATTGACTGCTTCCACTTCAAGCTAACATGTCTAAAAGAGTGACTAATGTTCACCTAAAGATTTCACTTGCATGGAATGACAATCAGCTACACCTCGTGCTATTCTCCATAGATTGCTTATGCTGGGTAATTGTTGAGGGACACGAGCCAGAAGGGAAATAGTCTCCTTAAATAAGGAAATTTAGGTGAAGAATGGTATGATAATCTCAAAGGAAAATATACAGTTTCTCATCTGATTGTAAAACACAACGCAATACTCTACTTCAGCCAACATATTCCTTTCCTAAAGCAGAAGCATCAGTAGTGAAGTGACTCCATAAATAGGTCAGAGTAGGTTTTATATTTCAAACCGGTATTTAAACTTTCAGCAAGGTATAAAAAATACACTGTATGCTTCCCAAAATTACACGCTATATTCTTTGAATAAAGAACATATTTCACAGAATTTACAGATAGATCGAATGCTTTGGTCAAATTTTCTTTTGGTAGAGGGGGAAATAATGCAATTTCACTGGAAGTCAATAGAGTTAATTAGTATTATAAACCCAAACAGAACTATACACTTCAAGGACATGATTTGTCTTTATAACTTACTTTTGTGATCTTACAGAGCAGACTATCTTAAAAATAGTATGAGATAACACACAGTTTATTTAGTTTTAATTCAGGAGACTGAGATGAACTTAAGCATATTTTTGTACTTTCCCGGATGAAAAAAAACCTGAAAAACAGAACAATCAAGTTCAGGATTTTTGATTTTTTGAGGCCAGAATGAGAATTTTAAATTTGCTTTGTAGGTTTCACCGCAGATAAAAATATATTTATAATTAAAATGTTTGGAACTCTCTAATGGACCATGAGCGTAAGTCAAATTGCTCTGTCGCCTTTGATATATACTTAAAGGTAATTGGCTAGTCTTAGTGATGTATTTTTAAAGAGCTACCTATTGATTAATAATGTTTCAGTATTAATATAACCATTTGGAGTGGATCAAGAAACATCAATAGCAGAAACCCATATTTATCCACAAATTAACTGGGTATAGATCTGTTGCTTTAAGCCAAATGGGGTGCACTCACTCATTATTTTACAAGAGGAATGAAGACAACTGTAACAGTGAAGATTAAAGCAAAACTTATTTTTATATTTTAGCTGCATACAATGGATAAAGTTCATGTTTTTATGCTCTTGCAGAATGCACAAAGAAAGGACACAAAACCAAAACTCCCACCTGCGGAAACCCAGGACACAGCAATTTTGTACTTTGGGACCTTCTGCTCAAATGTTGGACAAAATTAAATGTATAGTAGAAACCGAGGTGGGTTTTTCTTCTTTTTTTTTTTTTTTAATCCAGTTAAAAATGGATTAAACCAGTAAATGATCTTGTAATCTGATCCGTATAGCCAGAGCTCTTACAGTCACACTCATCTCACTGCCACCCAACTGGCTCCATAAGGACACAGAGGTTTGCTGATTTAAAACAATATTTGAAAATAATACCCTGGCTTGCATGTGGTGAGCCATCGCACAAATACATAACTGAACATGAAAAACTGCTTGCAGATGGAAGTTATTTACCTGAGACTACAGTGTCCATTCACACAGTGTATGTAAATGTGTGAGAAAAAACCTCAGCTAATTTCCATAGGAAATGGCAGGAAAAAAGTGTGTTGTGCCCTCATACTGCAAACACTAACGAATAAATTCAAGGAAGCCCCATTGCTGAGTATTTTACCAAGCAGCTCAAAACCTGTATTGTGCTGTGAAATCTTAACAAGATCGGAGAAATTCAAGGCTGGAAGAAACTGTAATGGCTATCTAGTTCATCCTCCTGTGGCAAGCCAAACTGAGTCCATCCTTTGCAAAATATCTGTCTTTATCTCCCAGTGGAGGGGATGCTACGGCCTCCAGGGTATTACATACAGTGCCGAGTTATTCTTGAACTTAGATTTCTTTTCCATCATATCTAACCTAAACATCACATACTACAATTCAGACCAATTGACAATTACCCTGTCACAAAGGATATTAGACTGCTTTGACATTTGTTCTTAATGAATCCACACTGACCCTCCTTATCACCTTACATCCCCTGGATGCTTTTAAATCAATTTTTTTAATACCCTCTTCTATCATCCTTCCAAGCACTAAGTTTAGGAACTGGACCATAATTCCTTGGGCCTTTTTCCTAGGTTTATTTTATTGATGGTGTGTGTGTATATACATATAATTTTTCTTTTTTTAATAAGTTAGGTACTATGTTAGTCTTTCCCCAGCCCCTTGGGATCCCCTCTTTCTTCCACGAGTTCTCAAAGATAATTGTTAATGCTATAGCGACAGCTTCAGCTTGTTTAAGTACTCTAAAATTAATTTCATCAGGTTTTTGGACTATTTTCAGGCCATCAGAAGGAAAAAACCCTAACATATTTTGTGTGGTTTTCTTCATGTCTATCCAAGACACAATTTAACTTGAAAGTGAAAAGAAAATATAAATCTTTAACATTTTTTTTGTTCCACCTCATGTGATAACATACCATATGTTATAGGTCAAACATCTTAAATTGCCTTCCTAAATTGCTTGCTGAGTTATGTTGAATATTTTTAGATGATCTTTTATCAGTAGAGAATAGTAGTTGTCAAAGTAAAAAATCTCTCTTTTCACCTCCAATACATACAGATCATCAAGGAATAAATAGACATAGGAAGTGAGGCCGAAGGTATTGGTAGTCTTCAGTTGTTTTTTTGCTACTCTGGAGAAGGAAAAAAAACTTTCACCCCAACTGACAAGTTAAATCAGTTCTCTGATGACTTTGTCTCGACACTAGTTAGCGGTGTCCCTGCTCACTGCAGGGGGGTCGGACTAGATGACCTGTAGGGGTCCCTTCCTGATTCTATGACACAGAGATGGCCCAGAGAAATGGAAGCATTCTGATAAATCAGACTCTGAAGCAGAGAAAAGTTGGCCAAAACTTCATTACTGTTGTTTCATTTATGATCAAACACATAAATGGATAGCCTTTCTATTCAAATTAACTAAAGCCACCTGTCTTCCAATGTGCACTCACATCTCTAGAGCTTCAAAGCCTGAAGCTATGAGCAAAGTGTCCTTATTCAAAAGAGACCACAAAGCCACCAGATTAGGACAAGCTCTCCACCACCAGTTGCCCCAACACCCTCTTAAACTTGTATATGACCACCAGGAGGAATAAAATAAGGACCTCTTGAACCTCAAATGCATGAAATTGATTACCTTCCTTCCTATTTTCCTAAGCAAGATGCTGGAATCTCTCTTCTGGTCAACACACAGGCAAACTATTTGAGCTAGGACAACAGTGTCTAAGGCTACTGCTATAAAAAAATGTGATACAGCTGAAGAAACACAGCAAATCCAGATGGAGTCTCAACAACGGGAAGCAAGACAGCACAAATAAGATCACTCACTGCCCACAGCAAAGATGGTACCTGCGTCATGATCCCCAGTGTTTCACAGCTCTGGATCCAGCAAGTCAAGGACTTCTACGATGTGTACTTTACAGTCAGATCAGCAAGGGACTTTTCCACAACATCTGTCCTCAACAAAAGAGATGATTTGTTGAGCCTTACAGATAATAGGGCCTCTTCTATCTGTTCAGGAAAGTAGTGGAAACAACTGGTCTAGAGGAGTTAATCAGCGCCCCAAAGCCCTGTCCCCGCAGAGCTGTCAGCCAGACAGGGCCTGGGCACCTCCACACCCACTCTCTTAGCATTTCCTATTCATCTATAAAATCGCACAAAGCTAGTGAAGGGACAGTGCCAGGAGCATCAATTTCCATTTCTGAAGGGCTCCTGGAAGAAGTGTCAGTCTGCTTAAAAAGTCATAGGGAGTCAGGGAATACCACGTCAAATCAAACATAATCTATGAGGGCCACAGCCATTAAATGATCCCCCAAGTGCAAAACTATGGAAAGCCCTGCTATAAACAAGGGAGATCTAGTTTGTGGATGAAGCACTTTGTCCTTCCCTAATCAGTAATTCTTTTGAAGGCAAACTGAAGTGTTGAGGTAGAGCTACTGCTATGTTAGAATGGCTCTTAGAAGGGTTCCCTTCTCCTCTGACTTTGCGAAAGCTTAGAATAAGCTCAATAACAGGGTATCCACTCCATGTTATGGCAGACCATGCCATCTCGATTCCACAGCTGGATCCCTCAGGCTTCTGGAGCAGCAAGAGCAGGAAGGGGAAAGTAAAGGATGCACAGTTTATTATAATCAACAATTTACTGTGGATCTGCACGCCTTAAAATTGCAGCTACTGCAGAAACAACACAAGGGTTAGCTGCTTCAACAAACATACAACTTGCATAAAATTTCCCTATTTTATTTGTTTCCTAAGAATAATTCTAAGGTCATTTTTGCCTTTCTGTAAAAAATTAAATACTTTTCTAGCTTGTCTTTATTCAAATATTCCTGTAAAACTAATTAATGATAGGACTGCTTCTGAAAAAGCTCAATTTGTGTGCAAAGCTTACTGCGAAGTAAGTTGTGAAGAAGTAACATGGCACTACTTCAAATGAAGTTTAACATTTTCCTGCTTTCTTTTAACCAATCTCACAGGTGTTTTACATTTTGCTATAATATTTTTATGCAATGCAGAATCCTAAGTCACATTGACCCACTCAAATTCCCAACAAGTTAAGCAGATGCATAAGAAGCAATTCAGAAAACAAGCAGTAACACTAAGAAAAAAGCCATTAAACATGCAGAGAAAGCTTTTACCAGGGCAAAGGGATAGGTCAAGTTGTGCAAAAAGGAAATATAAGGAGCAGTTTAATGGCCTTAAATGCATCAGTAATTTTACAGCATTTGCTTTTTTTTTTTTTTAATATTGAAAGGATGTACTTAGTACCTAAAAGCTACTATATTTAACTGGAAAAATGAGTGACCATTGTTTACTACTACAAAATCCAGGCCCTAGGTCCATGACAAAAAATACTATTTATTTCAAATCGACCAGCTAAAAGGCTTTTATATTTTTAAAATACATATTTTTCTGAACTTTTATCCAAGATTCCTCATTGTCACTTTTGTGTAATTGCAGAAATTAATAAGGATCTCTATCTATGTTTGGAAATATTTTTTGTATAACAATGAAGTCATTACTCTTTTTTTTCCTGTAAATTCCATGAGAGCAAGAAAGAGAAGCACAACAAAAATTTTTTTCATAAGAGTTGATTAGAAAATATGGCCTGCAGAAAGTCTAGTTCTCTTTGCACTTTGCACATTAAGAATCCAAATACGTTACCAAAGCTGGGATTTTAACCCCCCACAGCTTTAGCACAAAGAAGCACATTAATAAGATACAATTTAGATTTGCATTTTTTAATAAGCAAGGGGATCAAAGAAAATACGAATGCTGAAGGGATGTTAAATCATGTGCAAATTCAAACATCAAGGTATGCTACAGAGTGAAGACACGTTTGCACTAAAGTAAGCGTACTAAGGTTTTCCAGAAGTTGTGGTGAACAAAATGTTTTTTATGAACTGTTTGCCTGCATCTCATATGTCTAGGAGAGAGGCAGATGCATTCAAGTTACACCAAATATTTTGGGGATTTGCATATGTTAATGGTTCATGGCAAATCAGCAGGGATGGTAGAGGACCAGCAATGAAAGGATTAATTTTTCTAATAACTTACTACTGTTCTCATTAAAGACTTTGGCCTGTTTCTACCTGAATATATGAATATCTTGAACTACAATATATTTTCAGTCAGACATCAGGATGGCATATCTCATTAAGGTGGCCACACTGCTGTAATCTACTGGGAGTAACCATTACTATGGGCATACCCAACCACAATGGACTGGTACAAAAGACTGCTGATGACCTGCCATTAAAAAAGGGCTATGTATGTACATCTTCACATCCCGTGAGGCCACTGAGCTACCTCCCAAACGGCAGAATGCAAACCAGTACCAGCACTTCTGCCATGTGTACGTATCTAGGACAGCTGACAGGTACATAAAGGGGTATACAGTTGTTGAAAAGGGCAGCAAGAAAACAAGGAGGAAATGGCCTTGACAGGCTAATGACAAACATTCTTTTCTGTAAAACTGTTTTACATTTTTTGAAGAATTGAGTTCAGAAGCTAAAGCTGCCTCCAGGCGTGACCAGCATTTACTCATCAGATCACCCCAGGCCTCGATGACCTTGGCAGTCTTACACAGATCATATTTTAACAAGGATGAACTGTTCCTGAACAATTTCTCCAAACAGGACTTCTATCAATGTCAGGCACACTTGTCTTTTCATTCTACTTCCCTTTCCTTGATGAAACATATTTATAGTGGACATTTAAGAGAAAAACAAGTCTTCGCTAACATGCAGGTTTAATAAAATTAAATCAATCAATCATAGAAGTAAAACAGTCTTTACAGTTAGCAACACTCTTCACTGCTTGCATGCTTGATCCCTCTGTCTGAAAGGTACCTCACTCCCAAATGGCTCCTGAATGTTATGTAATAAACATGATTCATATGGGGATCATCTCCATCGTTCTTGCCAAGAGTGACAGAAGATAACACCTTTTGAAGGAATCACGTTCAACACTTCAGTGTCACTGTACAGCAATGGTGCACACTTATTATAAACTTCCAGCCTAGGAGGTTCCCATGAATTTTGAGGGTAAAATGCTCCATGTAATTGGAGTATACAATGTACTATATTCTTTGCTTGCAATTAGACTCAAAAATCCAGAGTAACTTTGTTGCTTCACTGAAAGATGTCAAATTCTGTCTCATTTCATAGCCTTCTCCCACCTTCAGAAGAGACCCACGCAGAACAAGAAATCTAATCTACAGTTCTTTAAGCATCACACAGAAAAAATGAGGATTATCTTTATTCCTTTTCTGCATAAATAATGCGTAATAGAAATATATATATTAAGTTGAGGAAGAAGTCTGTTCTAGCAGCCATGGAGGAGCAAATACTGAATTTATAAGCAGAATTCAAGATTTAGTTCTTAATTACCATTTCCTGGCTTGCCTCCACCTGTACTAACAGCAAATTAATTGATACCATGCCACATACACACCTATCTTGCTACCGTGGAGTTTAATGGAGAGGAAAAAGGTAGAATAATGTCCTGGAAAACAGCTGTTATTGGCTGCTGTCAGGCAGGGATAGATGGACATCTGTTCTTATTCATTGCAGGAATCTTTCTATTCTTCATTTTGTAACGCATGCAGAAATCATAAGAGGCTGAACAGAGTGATTACTCTGTGTCTGAACATTACGATTTTTCTCTTTTTAGTGGAAAATAAACTTAGACAAAAACATCACCAGGAAAACTTCTAAAAACTTGCTCTAATAATTGCTAATTTTCAATAATGCATTTATTAAGTCATGTTTTCAGTCACAGAAATACAATAACAAATGGACAAATCTGCTGCTTTGAAAGCGATGAATGAGTTAAATTTCTCAGTTTAACAACAATTCAGCTAGAGCCTTGTGAAAATTTTAAAGCCTGGCTGCCTGAATGTAAGATGGCATGGGTATCACATGGCACAGTAATCGTCCTGGATACATACTTGAATTACTGACTGGGACAGATCTATCGAGCTTTATTGAGTTGGTAAAAACAAATGGCTATAAAGATCAACTTGGGTTTATGAATCTGGCCCATAGAAAGAAAGAAAGAAACATTTATTCAAATCAGTTTCCAGCACAATAGCTGAAAGCAAGCAACAGACAATAAAACAAATTGGTGCGTGATCTAGTACTATTCGATATACTTTAAATATTTTGTAGTATAGACTGTTATATATGTCTTATTAAAAATTGCTCCATTTAACTGTTGAAACAAAACAGTATGATATCAATGACAAATTTTAACAAAAGCTGTTTTGGTTCAGCCAAAGGGGAAACCAAAAAACTCCACAAAATCCTAATTTTCTGTACAGTGCTGTCACTAGATATATAGCATGGATACTGAATTGTAAACTAACTAGAATAAAAGAATCACCCTTTTAATGAGTGTAATATATCATGACAATGTCGATTTGATTAATGTAATGGGGCCACATTTCAGAAGAAGGAAATTACAGGTCGTTAGGGTAAGTTAAAATTATGTTATAGATTTGAATGATTTTCTTCATTTTGCTAAGAATTTATCAAATATTTTTCCCTGAATATCTTATGTTTCTCTTTAAAATCTCACTCCATTCTTCTTGCCTCCTACCAGTTAACTCAGAAACCAACAAGCGTGAGTCGTAACGCTTTGTCTGATTATACAACATCTGGATCAACTAGAAAAGAAAAAAAACCCCTCATGAATCTACTATGAAAAAAACTTCTTTTTATTAAGTATAATTATACACACAAGTCCCTTATTTTAACATAGACTTTTAGTAAACACAAAGTTGTGTAAGTTTTGTGCCTCGGAGATACAAACAAAAAATGACAAGTGAGACAAGGCACAAGAGTTTAGAGGATGAAAACGAAGATTTTGGAGGCAGAGGAGGCAGCTTAGGGAATGTACAATACAAAAGAACAAGATGAAAAGCAAAACGGAAGGATGAGATAATATGGGCAGAGGCAGTTTGGGCAGAATATGTATGTAGGGGAGAGCAACAGCAATTGAGGTTTAAAGGTAGAGACGAAGAGCTTGAATGCGATCTGGTAAAGATAAGATCTAAAGGATGCACAAAGCTTACAAAACCAAAGAAACCACTAGCCTGCCAAACATGAATAATTGCACGTTTCTACTCACAGAGTTTTAAAACATTAACTGGATGCAAGGAATGAAATTTTCCCCACTACTGAGGATGGTGGAGAGCATTAATGTAAACAGAGGGGAAGCATGGAGCCACCAGGGTTGCAGAAGATGCCCCAGAATATGGTGACGGATGGCGTAAGAGGACATCTATTCATATACACCCATGCAACTGTTTTCTTTTGGGGACAGAGAGAGTGCCTACTACTTTGTCTTTAGCAAACAGAGGAAGGCATAAAGCAAGACTTCTATAAATCCAGTCATCTCAAGTCACAGTGTGAAAGAAATGTGTCAGTTAAAACCAATTCAGATCGCATCGTGTTGGTATACTAAATACTTGAGTGCTATCCTGCAGTGCAAAGAGCGGCTGCTCTGCACGCTATACAATCTTTCTGCCCACCCCCACAGAACATCTCCCAAACGCAGTCAGGTTTCAGCATGAGGGCATGGAGTTTTGGAATCTTCCTATGGGATTATTTTGGCCCATTATCCACAGTTGTTTTAAAGTCAAAATTAAATCATCTCTTGACTCAAGCTACTGAAAAAAAAAAAGACTGACGAAATCCAGCAAGCTGAAGATGAGATTTCATTATGGACTTTTTCAAAATCTGGTTTGCATTTGATCTGAACCAGGCAAATCATAGTTCAAATCAACAGATCTAAACATAGATTTTATTATTCGATGTTTGAGTAATTCTGTTTTTTTAATCATGACATATTTCTTCTTACTACTACAAAATACTAATGAATTTATCATTTATCCTCCTAATATCTCAGAGGGGCAACATTATAGTTCTGATTTATAGCTATGGAATCTAGGCACAGAAAAAGCAGTTATGACTTGGTCAGACCACACATAAAATCTGTGTATTCACAAGGGATTTAAGAGATACCTCATGCAGAAATCTTAGGTCTTCCCACAATTTCTTAATCATATCACCATCTTTCAATACAAAATTTTGATATATCCTAAGGTCTTAGTTGCCATTGCAAATAAATGGACCTACATTGTCCCAAGCAGTATTAAATTAATGATTCTTTTGTGGGTCCAAAACCCAAATTCTAATAAAGCTTGTAAGGTCACTTTATATATTGTTAAGAAATCTTCATGCATTTTTCAGAAAAAATCCCAACCAGTCTTGAATGATGTCCCAAGTAAATTTGAAACTTATCTTTTCATTCAGTTAGTGATTCATCAGCCAAAGCCACATTCCCAGTCTGACAGACTTCCCAGTAACATCTACAGAGGAAGCCAAGGTTAATTTTGTTCAAATGTGGACAGTTGAAATGAGCTCTTACCCCAGTTAAGTCTTTTCATCTTAAAATGGCCATGACAGTTTTTCAGGAAACAAACTTGAAAAGGCTGAACACTTCACTTGCCGGTCGTAAAGCAATGATGCATAAACCGTAAACCAATACATAACATTACACAGCATGACAAAAACTACCTTAAGTCTACTTTGCTGTAAGAGTTATAATTTTGAATGGATTAAAAATCAATGACCAACGTACATTTTAGGAAATATATATACACACACTGTCTTTAAGCCATCATCCATTTAGAAATTTCAAAGCAGTATGGACCACTAGGCATTTAGCCATAGGTAGATTTAGAATATTTTTATGTATACTGTTTTTAATTAGGTATTATTATAATATGTTCTCTTTGAAAGCAGAAAGGCATATGTCAATAACAACTATGAATGATTAATTCTTCTGTTATAGGACCTTAATTTACTAAGCAGGTAACATAAATTTGTCTAAATTGAGCCCTAAGTATATTACAAACGTTAATAGAGGGCCATGTCAATGTCTACATTAATTTGATAAACAAAGTGATGTTTTTCATTATTAAAATGTGGTTCCCTGAAGTATAGACTAAAAAAGATGAAAGGACACTAAAGAAAAGAGAGATCGATGAGATTTGTGCTGCATCGCATAGAAGTAATCTCAATGCCATGCAATCCAAGACGACTTCTGAAAAAATAGACAAAATCTGTTTGAGTAGAGCAGACCTCCAAAAAGATGACCTCCTTCCATGTGGGCACTGTAATGAAAGAAATCAAGGAAGGAAGGAGTCGAGGGAAGGATATCTACAGGCGGAGGTTTGTGAAGCCAAAACTCAGCATCTGTAGATGGCAATGCTCTGCCAAAAGGTCTGATGGCATCAGGTCTGCTCTATAGGCCTTTATATATCAGCTCCAGCCCCTAGGGAACAGTCAGTGCCCAAATCAACTGGAGACATAGAGAACTGAATGCCTGATAAGTGAAATATGCTCTCAATAATACAAAGATACTCAAAGTTCATTAGCAGCTGGGAAAACTATTTCAGTGCTTTTGGATCCTACAATAATTCATAAGAAGTTAATCAGATTCCTCTTTGTCACTAATATTCTTCTATGGCGATATTATTAAAAAACTCCCTTAGCATGCTATTCAATATTCCAGCTTGGCATGATGTATAACCTTCTAGCATAGTCTTTGAAACAAGCCTACTCTGAAAACTAAGGCAAACCACTCTGTAGCTGAGACATGACATAAGATATTTCCATCCACAATCAAAACTCATGGTTACACAGCTGCCACTTATTTTTAAGACTGTTCAGTTAAGCCATCCCTGAGTTGCAACGAAAAGAAAAAGAAAAAACTTTGCTAGTCAAAAATTGCACATTTTTACCAGAAGGACATTCAACAGGTCACGTTCTTATTATGCATAAAAGCATCAACATATGGAGACACCCACATATGCACACACTAGGTACATACAGTGGAACGTGAAACGACACACTGCTGTATAACATTTTGTAACTAGGATTAAGTGCAGTGGGACTTTACATTGTTCAGCTGCTACAGTCAGTAAGCTGATAATGCTGTTCTTCCATTACCTCATGAGAATGTAAGTACCAAAACACAGCAGTCTCTGCTGTAACGTGGAGTACACAGAGAGACTGAGAGACAATGGGAGGGAAAGCGTGAAAAATGGCAGAGGGCACTTAGGAACAAATAAAGAAAAAAACCCCACTGCTAATTTCCCAAGGGGTGGGTATATTTAACTGTCACATCTGGAATGCACGTTTAAACATCATTAAGGGAGCTGGTTTTCAAAGGTAGGTTATAAACTGAAGTGTTCTGAAATCACTATGCAACACTGTTTACAAACCAGAGTAGCTGCAGGTTTTACAGCTGCGTGTTGGATACCCACAGCCCCAAGAACCAGTAACCCCGCAGGGATGCTCACATGGATGTCCTCCCGCCAAAAAGGGATGCTCGCAAAAGCAAAGCAGCTTAACACCAGCCAAAGAGTTTGAAAGTCTCAGACACAGTTCTAGAGCTATTAGTACAACAATAGCCTCTCCTGGGCCAAAAAAAGCCATGTCAAAATACTGCATTTATAGATTCTCATCATGGTAACTACGCTCCAGCCAATCAAGTGGCTGAAAGAGCAGCAAAGAACAGTGGGAATTTTAGCAATGTGGCATTTGAAAAACACTTCACATATAAAAGAAAGTCTTTGTTTTCAGAGGTCTAGCAAAATGCAGGTCCTGGTTTATTCAAGAAAAACTTTACTCCAAAAAACATCTTCTAAAGCCATTCCAGGTTAGCGGGAACTCTGAATTAGTAAAGGGCCTCAAGATTCCACCTTTATTCATCTGTGTATATGTGCACTTCACGTTGAATTTCAAAGCCCCTAAAACAAACAAACAAATAAACCTCAGTAGTTTTGGAAAGGTCAAAAGCTCTTTGATTACGAACAACGTTGGTGAAGTGTTTTGGACTGCTAGTGTAAACATCTTTAGCATTATGGCAAAGATGAAAAGATAGAGAGCGGCAGACAAGGTACAAAGAAAGACACCGTATTTCTCCTGCAAATTCATATGTGAAATCTGCATGTGCTAGTTTGCTTTGAGCTATGTTAGGTCATGCCGTGTGACACACATTTGATTTGATATAAGATTTAGAAGGACACACCTATCAAAATATGTTTATAAAATGCCTGCAGAATTAGTCAACTGCATTTTGCCTATATGTGAAGTAGATGTGGAATGTTTATTTGTAGACCCAAAGGCTAACCGCAGTCAAGGAATGCTGCTGGATTCATTTTTTGTAGGAAAAACAACTGGCGTTTATTCTATTACCACCATATTTATCACTATTTTGTTTGAATATGGAACTTGGGAATTAAGGCTATTTCCCTCAGCCTGTTAGAATAATACAATGCAACATCTTTACTTAATTATTGCTTTTAAATTATAACGTGGCAGAGAAACATAAGACGAATTAAAAACGAAAATGAATTGATCTGTTTACATCTGTACACAGGAACACTGGAACGAATGACAGTGATTGCCATCGTAAAACAACGTTTACGCTTGAGTAAATGAGGTGTTACACTCTACTGGAAGGATATAACTGTATCTTGGAGAGCACTGTTTAAAACAGCAGCATACATAGCTTGTGTTTATAGAAATTCATGCTTTCATTTGTATCTATTACTGCACAGATCTGTACAAGACACATTTACCTGATAAAAAGGTGTTTCCAAGAAGAATGCCTATGGGCTTTCATCTGCTTGTAGATGACTTCTTTCTTTATGTCAATGCCCTCAGGAAGGGGACAAACAGGAAAAGGTATACAGATTGGAAGGGACTATTCCTATATAAGGGAAGTTTAACATAGGCTCCCACCTTCCTTTGGTGTGGTATCTTAGTCTGGATTTTCTCCCACACACCCAAGAACCCACAAACCCATTTCCTTGCGGTACTTGTAGAAAGAAGTGCCACACAGCCACGTTTGAGTTTAAGTCATCAGGCTGCAAGGAGAAAACATGGTCCACAGGTAACATCTGATGGGTATAGGTAATCTGTCCAGTTTTAATTCAGTTGATATATTAGGTTGGATTTTAATTCTGTGTTTATCTGCAGACAAAAGACTACGTTCTTAAAAACATGGCTGAACTGTTCAAGTGAAACAGAGATCGAAATGTTAATTGAGTCTTCTCCCAGAAAGGTTTTGCTTAGATCTGTGAGAATACAAAAGGCCAGTTAATGGAAATATATGCAAGAAATTTTGTTTATTCGGTTCAAATCATATAGACAGGTTAATTAAAAATTCACAAAGGATTTGTTTTCTGTGTATCAAGCCTAGGGGTTCTTGGTGTTGTGTTTAAACAGGTGCATAAAAGAGCAATGAAGGGAAAATAGATATGTATCCTGAAAGAGGAATTTAAAAAGAAAATCAATATTCCAGGCAATAGAAAAGATGGAATTTGTCATTTGTGCATGCAAATGAGAGGGTAGTTGGGATAAGAGCTAATGTAAATTTCTTATTCTTTTGTAGTCCGGTCCATTCTGAGACTTCAAATTTCAGCCTACTATAATGAACTGATAAAGATCTGTATCATGAGAAGCCCCCAAGCAAAAAAACATGTGAGAGGCAGCGCATCCCCCACACAGTGCACAGGCCACCTTGTCAGGGAGCAGGTGGCCAGGGGCCAAATAGAGCCGAGATTCCCTCCCTCCCTAGCCCAGGAACAAGTACAGCACTTCCAAGGAACCGGTGTTTGGGTAAATTCCTTTTGCAATTTATCTGGGATAACAGAACTGCCCAAGTTGGAAGAGACCTCAAAAGATCATCTGGGCTAACCTTAACTAGGCATACTCAGGACAGGAGTGAGCATCGCAAAAAGATTGTACCAGCCAGACATACTACATATCTGACACTGACACCAGCTCCAACGGAAGCTGGTCATTTCATACCCTGAAAACATATTTTCAATGTAAAGAAAGCTGCTTCTTATTTGAGATTTATAGCAACAACTAATTTTCTTTTCTTATGTCCAGATCCAAAGTATTTAGGCTCCCAAGGGGTTGAAAACACAGGGGCTGAAACAGTAACTACGTGTGCCGGTACTTGGTTTGACTGAGGCCCTAGAGTTTAAGCTGATTCTCATCAAAGTCAAGAAGAATAATTCCACAGATTTTATGGGTAAAACCACCGATGTGTTGTGAACTGGTGTTTTATGTTTTCTCACTGTTCCATAAAAGGCTGCTTAATACTTCTATTGTTTAATCTAAGATGGGAAATATTTATAGCTGGCACACTTGAAGGAAACAGCTCCGCCCTACAGAGAAGGAAGGAAAGATCAGCTTTAACCACCAGAAGACTGTGGTTTTCTTCAGAACAATTTGATGCCAGGGCCACTGCATGGGCAAATGCAGACAGCAGCTCACAGCTCGACTATGAAACACCAAAGACATGATTCCGGTGGTAGGCACCCTAAGCAAGGAGCACATTACTATATAATTGTTTGTTACAGTAACAGGGTCTTTCCGCCTCCCATGCTCCAGAATTCTGTATTCCCAACAAAGTAACCTTCAAGAACAGAAAAGGGTGGCCTTAAATGCACATACAAAGGAGGGAAACTTCGAAGAATGAAGTTTTTTGGGATGGAGTAACAGAGGAGAGGCGATAAAAGTAGTGAACGGCATGCATAAACATATGCTGAACTAACACAGAAACAGAAGACAATGAACAGGGAACAGATCACTCAATAGGGGTCATTTAGAAAAGTGTTCATATAATATGCAGAAGCACTGCTTAAAAAATATCTAAAAAGATTACATGCTGATTTTTTACACGTAGCGTGCTGATTATGCAAATATGACTTTACAAAGCATAGATTTTAAAAGTATTTCAAGCATACAATTTTTTCCTCCCCTTTCTTACAAGAAATGTCTTACAGAAATTCTCACAGAATTTTACTGTATATTGCCCACTGTTGTGGTTTAACCCGGCAGGCAGCTGAACACCACCCAGCCGCACGCTCACTCCCCCCCTCCCTCAGTGGGATGGGGGAGAGAATCAGAAAAAAATAAAACCCATGGATTAAGATAAAGACAGTTCAATATGACAGCAGAAGAAAAATAATGATGATGATGATGATGATGATGATGACAATGATGATGATGATAATAATAATAATAATAATAATAATAATAATAATAATAATAATAATAATAATAATAATAATAATAACCGCACGCTCACTCCCCCCCTCCCTCAGTGGGATGGGGGAGAGAATCAGAAAAAAATAAAACCCATGGATTAAGATAAAGACAGTTCAATATGACAGCAGAAGAAAAATAATGATGATGATGATGATGATGATGATGACAATGATGATGATGATAATAATAATAATAATAATACAAAACAAGTTATGCCCCTCAGCCAACTCCCCCCAGTTTATATACTGGGCATGACATTATATGGTCTGGCCCTTGGGCCAGTTGGGGTCAGCTGTCCTGGCTGTGTCCCCTCCCAGCTCCTTGTGCACCCGACAGAGCAGGGGAAGCTGAAAAGTCCTTGACTGGTGTAAGCACTGCTCAGCAACAACTAAACCATCCCTGTGCTATCAACATTCTTCTCCTACTAAATCCAAAACACAGCACTATGCCAACTGCTAGGAAAAAAATTAACTCTATCCCAGCCAAAACCAGGACACCCACTTTTCACCATTTCTCTGGACACAGTTACAATATTAAAAAAGCAAACAAGGATAACTGATATTCCACCAAGTACAGACAAATCTGCTACTACAGGCTGAGCTGCAAGCTCTCTTTGGAAAGAGAGGGATTGCAACCATTTATTCTTTCTGAATATAAGCTTTTACAAAAATAAAAAGCACATTAAGAGCAAAACGGTATACCAGGTTACCTCATACTTCTCAAAAGCTTCCTAGAGATTTTCAACAAGCCAAGTTTATCCTGAGTTACTGGTAGCTGGGGAAATGTGGCAACTCATGAAATCACTTTGATCTGAGTACCTTGAGAGGAACTGAAACGCATACCTTCACGTATGCAGGCTTGACAAATTTGTCCAGTTTCCCAGCCCTTACGGTTACAAAGATAACCTTCCAAAAGTGAAATGCACACAAAGCAAGTGCAGAATTATCCTGTTGAAGCTGCCGGGGTGGAGACGTTTGACACTAATCAAAAACCAAACCAAAAAATAACTGAGGAAACAACTCAACCTCCACCTCTCAGCTGCTGCTTACAGCTTTCTAACGTGGCAAAACCCCCTAAAATTGACAACAGCCCTGTCATAACATGGATGCTATTAAGAACTATGCAGGGCTTCTACAAAGCTTTCACAAGTCATGTCATTTTTGTGCTGCTGTAAACTCAGGAATCTGGGAACTAATGCACGGGTTAGCACCGACTTCATTTTTTTAAGAAAAAAACCACAGCAGAATTGGAGCCAGAGGAGTACTACAGTGGCTGAGACCCCTCCTTTCTAAACCCAGAAAATAAAGCAGGACTGAACATTAAACAGTAGAGGGGATAATGACCTTTACCCATGCCAGAAGGACTGGAGAAAAAGTAGAAATGGGAAGGCAGAGAAATAACCGAAGAAGGCCGCTTCACGTTCCACTTCAGGCAAGGTTATGCAAATCTGAGAATTTGTATAAACCCAAGAAAGCAGCAAGAAGCAAAAGAACAGCAAAAATGGTGTAATCTATCAGAGATTTAGCAGTTAAAACTTTGTGTCAAATCTGGGCTTAGACTGAGCTCTGAAACAAAAGCTGGTGAACGTTGCAAGTACAAAGAAGGAAAACTACCTTCCCTCTGCAGGGCTGTCAGAAGGTCAAACTTTTGGCCCTTGGTTTCTCAACTTTAAATGCTCTGCTCTTTAAACTCTGCTCGTAGCCATCTAGGACCACCTTTCCAGTAATGTTCCAAACATATCTGTGCTGGCTCTTAGCTGGAAACTAAGCACTAGTTCCAGGGCCCTGTTCAGCTGCTACAAGAGAGAGACACATAAAGTCCATAAGCACTTAATTTACAGCCCAGTTTCCATATGTTTGAGGTTAGACCTTGGGCTTTTGGTCATGGCCATGTTGCCACTCTCACGTTACTAAACTGTATTCTGAGTCCAGTCTCTGCACTGGTCCCTAACCTCACCGTTACTGGGGAGAGCAGCTTTCCATTTAGCTGATAACAAAGTCCCTCAAGACGCACAGAGGAAATGTTCTCTCTCCCAGACCTAAGAAGCTTGAAGCCAACTGGGAATTATTTGAACTTGCTTAATAGACTGGGTGCTGCTAAAGATGTGCTCATTTTAACACAGGGCCAGGACAGCAAATGAGATAGTGAGAGTCATCCGATTCAGTTAATTCTGTTAAATGCGTAAGCAATCCTTGGAGCAGAACTGGAACTGTACGGCACTTCCCCAGGAGAAGGCTGACCACTAGGTTAGAGAACCATTACCGCTCTTACATCCTCTTAACTCCTTTTTGTCACAGGATGGAAGTCCTTAGGTGGACACAGGCCCTAATTAATTTTGCAAACCTGACATAATGTAAGTGTCCAAATATATTTAAGCAGTTTCCAGCTAGGGGGGAAAAAAAAAAGGAAAAAATGAAAAAAAGAAGGATACTTGAACCTAGTGAAACTACCCTCCCCCTCAAGTTCTTGAACTGCATCCATCACAGCACTGTCTCAACACTTGAGGGCACAGGAAAATCCTGATTAAATGGACAGGGCTTGGAACAAATCCAAAACATCAAACCTCAAGCTTAGTTAAAAGTACCTACTATTGTGTAGGACTTATTCTCAGTGCTATGTAGATCTTAAACTAAAATAAAGACAGAATTGTATGCTGCTTGTTCAAAAGAGAAGCAAAGACCTTATTTTTCTAGTACAAATTGTATGTGACTTTAATAGTATGAATTCTGTCAAGTGGTCCATAGAATAAATTTGCACACAGTTCAACATAACATGTGCACATTAAATAGGATTTGGCATTAAAAGACCCAACATTGAATGGAAATCGAAAATAAATGCCCACATTCTCCCCAGAAGACTATTCACCCCAAGGCCTTAGGCATTAATTTAAGTGAATGAGGAAGCCACTAGGGCAGCTGTCGGTAGCTTATTTGATTTGTGAATAAACAATGGCTTCATTTTAAATGCTATTTACTCCTACTCCATACTAATGCAAAAATCAAAAACACAAAAAAGAACTGACTATTTAAAAACACACTTTTTAAAAAAGCTTTTATACCGCAAAGTTCTTCACTTCAACATGGCAGGAAAATAAAATTGTAAGAACTTCTGTTGCATTATTAATTTTAACTGCTACTAATGTTAAGAAGCCCTGAGGTTGTATCTTACACTTAATTGATATTGTGCATTTGGCTGTGTATTAATGAGAAGTTAGGGTATCATAGGTCATTCCAATAAAATCTTTGGGCTTGTCGGCTTGAATTATGTATCTTTACATCTGTAGAAAACAGTGGCAATATGATAATTACAGTAGTTGATACATGTTGTTATAACTTGTTAGTACAATCAGGTACATCATGTCCAAAGTGCAGATGCCAATCCAGTCTGGCACTAATAATCCATCAAACAGATTATTAATTATGAACAGTTTCTATGCAAAGAGAAGCATTTAGCTGCACAATGAATTTTTGGATTGGAGCACAGTAATTTCTTCTTGATATTATAAAGATTTAATTACAATACAAAGCCACCATCTCCCTGGCACTACAAGATGAAAATGAAGACCTTTACCTTATACATCCACATACAAAGTGCTGAACTTTATGTGTAAGTCTGCCTGTGGGTTTGCAGGTAATTACATCTACAACCTCATGCAACCACTTAGGTTTCATACGAAACAACTTCATATTATCAGGATTCATATTTAGATGTAGGTTTTATCTTGTGCAGAATTCAGAGAGGATCTGGCTGGAAAGAGGCAGTTCTACAGCCTTCCCCTAGCAGAACATACATGCTGAACACTTTTTGGTTTCCATGTAATTTGTAATTTAAAAGACAATGGAACCCCGCTGCCCCGACCTCCACTCAATTTCTGTTTCATATAGAGACATCTTGCCCTGTGATCAGGTTGTTGTTTGACATGTAATAGAGGTATGGGGTCTAAGACAAGATGAAGAATTTACATAAAAGGAAAGGAACTGTTCCAAACAATAAGCAAATTGTGCCTGCTCATGAATGCAAAATCTGACTATAAAGCAAACTGAGTGCACAAGTTAAATATACCTCTGTGCAACTGGCACTTAAAACAGCCAATAACCCAAGATGAGACTGTCCTTGAAAGTATTGCAGTGACAATCTTTGGATAAATTCTTCTTGAACAATTTCTCCAATATACATTAAACACAAAAAGGCTTGTTTTCAACACTCACTGTACAAGCTCAGCCTTCTTGGTTTTCCTGGTAAACATGAATATTCAGGATAGCAAAAGAAAGGAAGAAATAAGTCCCACTGAGCAGTGCCCATGCTGATCTCTGCTGCTCAGATGTAAACCTAAAAAAACTGCGCTGAGATCCAAAAGGTGCTCTGAATTTACAATCTGTAAAATCAGAATCCAGCCCTACACATTGAAACACATGGACTCCAAAGGCCTGAGCCCACATATATATTACATATGAACACACATTTTTACCTTATTCATTTAAATTCACCCAGGCTGTCCTGCACAAAATAGCAGGGTTTGAGGAAAGAAAAAAGCCTGCAGGTACTCCCGTCCGTGTGCAGTGAACCAGCCAGCCCAGCGGCGCAGGACATTTCCATGCACAAGCCAACCGGGTAGCACATGTGGAGGGAGGGAACCCAGCTCCTCCCAGTGTTTGCTGTGCATGGCTATATGAGATCTATTGTGCACACCAGTTCCAGCTGGACTGCCAGATGTCTGAGATTTATGGACATATGGCAGCCTGCACGGTAGCATCTAAACTTCTACAACATCCACAAAACCCAGACTAATCTGTTAAATTCTTGAAATCTACATGGACAAGAACTCTGCATTCAAAAGGGAATCTGTCCAGGAGAATGCCGATGACTGGTGGCCAACATGGATTAATGGCCCAAACAATCTACAGTCTCTTGTATTCAGAGAGGAGCCGTGATCCCCATTAATTCTTCTTTCTGAGTTACGAAGCAGAGCTCACCAGGCTGTAAAAGGGTATACTTGATACATTAAGAGTGTATTGGCTGCAAGCGTGTTTTGTCTCTCTGAGGTATTGCTCAGGTGGTGCAGTTCCACATTTCCTTAGCAAAGAGGGCACAAAGGTGCCCCAGCTGAGCAGGTCAGGGTTGGTCTATTATGGACAATAAATTGTTGCATCTACAGTAAAGGATAAAGATCAGAAAAGAAGGTGGAGTGAGTTGCTTGAAAAATTTCCCTCTCATTTATGGACTCAGATCTACAGCCGAGTTGCATGCTACCCGTTTCAGCACATTACATCTGCTGAGCCCCAGCGCTGTCTGCGTGCGCGCTCTGGGGGAGCAGCATCAGGTAGGGCAAACTCCATCCATCATTAACTTTTGAACCACAGCTTTCTGTGCCAGGCTTCAGAGAAACGTGAATCACAGCACAGCTGGGGGAGGAGTTTCTGGCAGCTAACATGACTTACCAGAATGATGCTTCTAAAGCATCTGTATGTTCAGTTCCTATTTTGGTTCAAGTGTTTAAGCAAAAGAATTCTGCTTCTGGGCTCTTGGATTCCAAAAATTAAGCACTGAATCTGTATTTCAGTACCTAAACAGAGCTGGCCTGTTTCTCAGTATCATCAAAGCTGTACACTTTCAACCAGTGCTTTTCAAGTTCAGCTGTTCTTTCTCACTCTTCAAAAATTATTCCGTCTTTTTCCTTGCATAAAGAATGCTCAGATTAATAAGACAAGGAAGAAATGCCCTTGTAAAAGAAAAAGAGAGGGACAGACATACAGACACCACACTCACTTAGGCCTAACAACAGGCCTTTTCATTAATTATCTTCCTAATGGTGGGTTCTTGAACAATACTGCAAAATTTCATGGGAGAGAGTGCATTTTATCTTGTTCCCTCAAGAACTCCGAAGCCATCTTCCTCATATTTATATTCTAATCTTTCTATGCTCACTTGTAAAAGCTGATAATTAGGAAAGCCTCTTTGACGGTCAGAAGCTGCACACTATTGCTGTCTGCATGGTAACAGGATGAATCACTGCCTGCACTAATCCTGTAAGAGTGTTAAAGGTCCCATGTGACAGTTACTGTGAATGCTAAACCTGCCCTATATTATGCTATTTTCCACTAATCCTAAGAAAATTAATGTTAATTTATCATGAAAAAAAGGTTAATTATACATTTACTTCTGATTTAGGCACATTAGACCAGACTCACAAATAATACAGATTTTTTTTTTTAATTTTTTTTTTTTTTTTTAACAGGAGAATTTCTCTTTTAGCGTGCGATCAGGGACTATACTCCAAGATCACATCAGGTTGGGGAGGCAGGACAATGACAAGACCCAATGGTAATTCTAATTATCCTTCTGAGGCAGTTTAAAAAAACTTTAGCTTTTGTGCTTTATGCAAAACTTGCAACACTAACTGCTTCTTCTCTTCTGCTGGTAGTTTTCAAGGATACACTGAATGCCAATTCTGGTGCAGAAAACAGATTCAAGTTATTTAATTACCTTTTCATTGCTTACTAAAGTAATAACTTATAGAATAAAATTTGTTCCTTTATGAAATACTTTATTGTAATTAAATCACAGCATTTACTTGACACAAAAAACCCAACAAACTCCTACATTTTGAACGATTTATTAATGTTAGCAGACTCTAATCCTTCAGTACAATCCTGGCATTTTACCCAGGGTCATGTAATAGCTGCACTACGTACCATGCAAACCAACTTCCAGAGACTGTTCCCTGTTCATCCAGTAAAAGTGGGAGCCTGTTGTAACAGGCTGTATGTAAGGTTATTCAAAGCAACTCTGACAAAGGAAGAGGTAAATTAATAGAAAGATCTTTTGCTGAACTACACAGTATATCAATTCTAATACTGATGTAGCTAACTGGTTCTTGTATGACTTGGCCACCTACTCTCTTCAAAACTAAACTGATGTGCAATTTCTATGCTGCAAAATACAAGCAGCATACCTTTTTCAAATTAAGGGTTTAGATCGCTGTTATATCTTCTATCAGGTACCATCGTTTCCATAACAAGGTGCCAAAAAGGAGCAGCTATTTTTGCCAAGAGTTAACCCAAACCCACACTTCATATAATATGTCTTTTAAAAAAAGGGGTTTTAATAGCCACTACTGCCCAAAAGGAATGTTCTAAGCACATCATGCTTAGAAGACACTTGTATGCTGGAAGCACCTCCTAAAAGGTTCCCCCTTCCCAAATGTCTGACCAAGTTCATTTATGACCAAATTCACGCCCAATTTTGGCAGGTGCAGCTCCACTAACTACTTGTACTTTTCTCTAATTTGCCACTTGTCTTAACTGTTGAAACTAGAAGAGTTTAAAGCAATTGCTCTGAGGGCTATTTACAATACTGTTTAGACAGATAGCTCCTAGTGAAAACCATAGAGCCTTGTCTCTTCAGAAGTGCATAATGCAAGAAAATAAGTGTTTGGGTTGTGGATTTTTTGTTTTGGTTTGTTGGGGTTTTTTTAGATCAACAAACAGTTGGTTTAATTATTAGCTTATGTAGCTTAATCAACATCCTTGTCTTCTGAACTCATCCCTGCTGCAAGACTCAGTCTCCATCTACCTTGATACTTTTTCAAGCAGTTTAATATTTTCCTGTTTGGGTTGTTTTCATTGCCCACAACATGAGGTGAAGAGGAAAAAGGTTTATGAACAAGGGATTTAATTCACATGAGGCAGCTTCCCTAACATCTAAACAGAACAAAAGCTTTCCCTAAGCCTCCCCCTCACTGCGGAAGGGTGCTTCCTAACATTATCTTTTGGTCCAGTGCTCTAGCATCAACCTGTCTCACCATCAGCATATTCCTCAAATTTGGCACAATTCATGCTGTACCACATTGGTAGACAATACCAGTGGGTCCCCTGTTGCTTCCAGCCAAAAGCCAACCAACAAAGGCAATAATGTACATCACTAACATTTCTCAGTTACATAAGTTAAAATTTAATGGACCAGAAATGGAAGAAGTTAAACAGATATAAACTATATCATCTGCATATATCCCAGTGTTTTCTCCGGTAAACCTTAACTTCTACTACATCACTATTTATAGTTAAATGCATACTTTTATAACATGATGTGGATTGGGTCCAACTGATATTACTAAAATAGCATTTATGGTTTTGCTTACTTTTATATTAGATATACCATCATAGTGTGTGATGAAAAACCATTCCAAATTCAGCTGCTTTTCAGAAAAATTATAACACCCAATTATTAACAGACAGGGTCTATCCTATTTCCTGCATCTTCCAATAGCCTTCTGAATCCATTTCTCTGCTTAATATCCCATAAATTTTTGTTAGAAACATTCTTCATTGTCTGTGATAGGAAAACTGTGCTGAAAATCAATAGTATGCATACTTCTTTGCCTGCAATATGTTATATATCATAATCCTGTTTTATAAGAGTCTAAAATGAGCTAAAACAGATTCAATTTTAAGATTCAGAATTCAGACTAATAGGTTTTAATTTAAGAAAATATCTGTCACTGTGAATAGGCAAACAAATGGATTAGATTCTCGGGTTTTATTCCTTAGGCCATAAGTGTTAATCTCTCAGCAGAACCAACATAATATACCACTATAGATTATCAAAAGTGACTACTTGCTGCCGTGAATTATTCATTTGAAAGGTTATGCACCAGTGATGATATAAATTATATTTGAAAAATATTCATATAACATTTTAATAAGCTTTAAAAAATGATTTCCTTCCCAATGTTTAAACTAAAAATAATATTTAGTGTCTCAGAAGGAATTATGGATTTATTGGATGTGTTCAAAAATCCTGCCATAAGGTATCTGAGACTTAGGGGGAACTGATCATCTAAATGCTCCTTAAGATGTACTTGCTTCATGAATTAAAGATAATACATGTACATTTCTCTCAAAGGCCTCTAATCAAATTATTCTCATGCATGTGAAGAGCTGGTGACTGTTTACAATTTATGACAGAAGCCAGGAATTCTTGCCTGTGCTGCGGAGAAAAGGATGTCAGGGAGGAACTTAGCACCCAGAACAGGCAAGCATATGCACCGACATTCCGTTTTGCATAGCAAGGCAAAAGAAGCTCAAGTTCCATTAGCAACACCCAGTGCAGCACCTGAAGTCATCGAGCGTTGCAGTGTATCTGCACTGCCCCCTCCAATACAATAAACTATCAGAAAAAAGAAAGGGGTTTAAGATTTTGAAAGGATAGCAAGAGTTTTTAAAACACAGTGATTTGGGGTATGCTACGCATGGCAAAAAGTGCCTAATAGACACTGCCAAAGAAGCCTGATTTTCTCAGTATCCACTTACAAAAGTGAAGGCCCTTTAAAAATATACTTTAAAAGATATTCTGAAATTGAAACATAAAAAGTCTCTACTCACATTTGAAAACCTCAGTCTTCAATTCTCACATCATCTTAACATTGCTAAGAGAGAGTTTTGATTTATTCTGGTATATAATACAAGATTTGATAATAGCTTACAGTTACATTTGAAAATAAACTGGCTAAATCATGGAAGGAAAATTCAGTTCTTCATCTACTTGTTGATAGCAACATCTGACATCTTTTTCTACTCACCCAATGGTAATAATCTGAATCGTTAGACCTGACCTGAGGAATGAATCTCATGCATTGGATAGAATCACTATACCAAAATCTAAGGACACTTCTAAGCAGCAAGAATGGAATGCCAGGACATCCCATTTGGGGTTCCACTAATCAATATAGACTCCTTCTCCAAAAAATCAAAACACAGCATTTTAATTATGTCCATAATGGGGATGGTCTTCTACTTGTAAAATACTTATCTGCCTCTTCAGGTATAGTGCATATGCACTTTGGTTTTGGAGGGTTTTTTTTGTCTTCAGGCTCCATAATATTCTATTTACAATCCCCTTCCAAACTCCATATTCGATAAGGTTTTCATTTGTGTATTTGATTTGTGGTGCAACTATGTAACACTGGGTGTTTGCTCCTCTTTCCTACCATGGTTGTCCACTGTAGAATTTGACGGGTCAGTGCTCCTTTTTCTTCCTTTTACTTCCACTGATTTCCAGTGCAAAATCTCAGCCAGTCCTCCTCCCTACTCCTTTCTCAGAGAGTTCGCCTGCCCTCAGCTTCCAGCACCATTTCGACACTGATGGATCACCGATCTTCACTTGCATCTTTCATTTCCCCTACATTGCAGGCTATCTCACTTCTTTGCCTGCTTCTCAAACACACTATTTTGATGTCAAAGTCAGCCTCTTGAAAATTGAACTTCTTATCTTTTCTTCCAATTCTCACCTCCTTGCCATTACTGTTGACAATACCACTATCTTTCTCAATTCTCTAGATTTCAAATTTCATGGCCCATTCAACTCTTTTCTCCATCACTTGATCACAGCTCAAGCTGTCATCAAATCCTATCAGTACTTTTCTATGATATCTCCAATATCCACCCTGTCCCTTCTAATTCTTCCACTAAAATCTTTGTCCAAGACTTCACATTACTTGCATGAGTTACAGCAAATTCCTGTTTAAGGTCTTCTTCCCCATGCTCCAATAAATGCAAAATACAGCTACTAAAATAATTACCCTCCTTGCCTGCATTGACCATATCACCCTGGTCACCCATTAAAAAAAAAGTTACATGAAGTTACCCATTACTTTCTGTATTAAGCTCAAGGTCCTGCCTCTTACTCCCAAAGTCTTGTACATCTCCACTCTTAATTACTGATTTTGTTTCTACACTTTCTCTCTCTTTTTCTGCTCCTCTCTTTTTCCTACAGACTGACTCACTATTTCTTTATTGGTTTTTTGCTCCTCTCAAAACCTCGTACAAGCCACCACAATGCTGAATATACGAAATATCTTTGTTTCTTGCCTTCCAAAACACAACTCTGTCATGCTTACTCGGGTATCTCCTCCTAAAATTCTCTGCTTCCTTTCACCTGCAGTTAAACAGCAGAACATAACCCTTGCCTTTATTTTGAAAAAGGAAGTAAGCACCATAATTGAGCCACTTCTTATTCTGTCCAGAGTGGTCTTCCTGCTCCTGCCTGGAGTTTTTTCTTTTAAACTAGTACAAGCAAATCATTCCACAAGAGTGACATCTTCAGAGATTTAAAAAAAGCCAAGCAAACAAACACAAAAAAAATAATCCCACAACCCTCTCCTCCTAAACAGAAATAATTACTTTAATTCACTGTGTGTTTCATTGGAAATCAATACTTACTAACAACTAAAAATCAGTCTTTCTTTAGAAAAATCATGAGACAGTAACACACAAAGCAAAATTTAAATCAATTATGCCAATAGAGGCTACTTTTAAGCCACAATTTGAATAAAGATTAATTAATTAAATTAATCTGCTCTGGCCCAATGTAATACCATAGTACATTACATTATTTACATAGCAATGCATATATTCAAAATCCTTTATAAAAAGTTGCACACACAATTTGATCTGGAGGAAAGCTGAAGTGATTTTATTTCCATCGAACCAATGGACAAGCTGAGACAGAGATATCAGTCAGTAAATCAGTAGCATATCAGTGGCCTTGAACTCTGGTCTGCTCACCCGACAGCTCTGCCTTCCCTAAAGAACCAGGGTGATGGTCATCACTTGAGCCACCCCGAAGATTGTGTCTTTTGTCTGCACATTTGGACATTGCTACTGAGCTAACAGTCAAAGACATGAAACCTGAACAAAGACTACAGGAACAGGCCAACTTCAGTATCATATAATCACCATTTTCCAGATAAATTATTTGAGCATGGATATACAATAATTCCAGAATCAGCTATAATGACTTAACAGTCTATCACCCACAAGGCACCTGACATGACCCCTACAGAAAAGACATTATAATGGATTATGTGTCTTTCATATGAAATCACCCTGCAGTAGTAATCCAAAGTTAGCTCTACAGAAGAAGACTCAGAATCATCCCATGACCTATTACAGAAGCTCAACTATGGGGAAAGGTAACATCCAGCAAAGGAGCAGTAAGAGTAATTGAGTTCAGCAGTTTCTTAAGGTTCATCATCGGCTCCCCTGGGGTAACCAGAGAGATCTCTAGCTACACTTCTGACTGTTGTCACACCCTATTTGGGGCAAAAGATTTTTTGGAAAGGAGCTAAATGAGTATCATTATAATCTATCTTACAAATTCAGCAGTGTTTTCAAACTCCTGATCAGCTCATACTGGAAGCCGTATTTAGAGCAGTACAGCAAGGAAAACATTCTCAGAAATGAAAAATGCTTCCCCAAAGATACTCAACTCCAGGATTTTCCAAGATGATAGAAAAGCTTTAAATATAAACATCAGTATACCAGTCAGAAAGTCTTTTGACACCACAGATGCAAGTAAAGAAATAACACTTAAGCGCACTGCCCTTCAATTAAGTCTTTTATTATTTCATTATTTCATAGGTAAAACCTCAAATTTTAATATTACAGACATTTAATTCAAAGGATTTTCTAGCTTTGAAGACCTTATTGAGCACTAAAGCAGGAAGAAAAACAGATCTAAACTAAAAGTGCAATGAAGTGATTATGATGGTTATGAATCAGCCCTCCATTATTGAGCCACTTTAGCAGCATGTAATAGATTCTGATTAAGCTCTTTAAGCTGAATTACAGTGTTCTATTAGAAGACTACTCAATTAATATTTTTCAAGGCCCACGAGCTAATTTTACCAGCATCTGCTAATTTTTACCAAGGTCTGATCAGACCTTACCACAGTCTGCTCAGTGGGAAGCAATGAACCAGCTCCGACTTTACCAGGCCTGCTAATAAAAACTTCAAGCTGATGTCAAAGCTCAGAGCTCTGTCGCTATGTGGGAGCTTTTCCCCATGTCACAGGTAAGAAATATAGGATTCCCTGTGGGAAAGTTACAGACATCACACGCTTGTTACAGAGGCAATTCTAAGCAAAATCTGCCTGTGGTCTGGACCTGGACTGCAGTTTGCCATTTCAGCAGCACTGCACTACTGTAAGGCTATTAGATGCCATTGCAAACATTTAGAAGCCAAGACAAGAACAACTCAAGCAAGTTTTCAAATCCGTTTATACGGTGCTCCTGGCAGTGGAAAGCGATAATCACAGTGCACTGTTGCTCCTTTACTGCACAACAGATTTTGAAACACTGCAATCATTCATGTTCCCGCTGGAAGAGATACAAGACACACACGGTATTGTCTCCTGCTATTCACAAAACACGGGGCAGGACTATCCACGTTTACCAGAAATGGCAACAACTGCAACAAAATGGCAGTCCAGCATCTCCATCTACAGACAACCTGGGTAGGAAATGACCACGTTTACCTTAGAGACAGCAAACAGCTGTCTCTGACCTGTGGGTCATGCTAACATCTGGGGAGAAAAAAAGGGCTCTTTTATGAGAAGATACCTTGCTCTAACATTATAGCTTATTTTTACTTAACTGTTTTCACCCATGATGAATTCTTAGTGTAGGCATTTCATTAATAAAAATAAGCACATTTTCTCCTGAATGCTTCAAATAGCTAGTTTTGGTACTGAGAATCATGTAGCCAAGCCAGCACAAGTTTAGCATTCAAAAAAGGTTTTTTCCCCAAGTTCCCAGATGTATTTTTGCAGTCTGGACTATTTTGCATGCCACTGAGGCTACATGGCACCAAAATCCAAATTTAATTAAAATGTTTGCATACTGAATGCAGTGCAGCCCCTCTAAACCAAGAGATCTCTCAGATTAATAAATAAAGCAGTGCACGGTCATATGCCAATTCATATGAGCCTGATCATAAAATCCCCTCAGCCTTGTAATGAAAAGGATTCCTCAAGCAGGTTTGTCTACACAGATTACCCATAATCATCTCCGAAAATGTACTGAGAAGAGTTTACTTTTCCAATCCACTCCATTGTCATCCATTTTTGAGAATGTTGTATTCATTCTTTACAGCTTCTACTAAGTAGAGCCTTTGAAGCCAGCTTCTTCAGTGGCATGCTTTAGCTTCAGTGCTATCTGGTTTTAATCTTCTCTCTGAAAAATTTAATTTTAACTACTAGTACTTGTCAGTAATTGATAAAATATGTTTCAGCATCTCCTTTGTTTTATAGAATTTTCTTTTCTGTGCTTTTGTTTCACATGGAGCAGTAACTAGCAGGTGTATTTTCTTACAGTCCATAAATATTTACGGATTGTGAATAACAAATAGCACTGCCTTCAAAAAAAAAATCCTCTCTCGCATTTTTACATACAGCAGGAGGAAAAGGAAATTTCCCCTCCAGAGGCCATGTGTGGGAGTGAATGTCTTGGCACTATGTGTCATGGAACCATCTCAGACAAAGGGGCTATGTCCATATTCCTACAGTCATCCAATTATTCATATATATATGTATGCATGTGAGTCCATGATATCATGCAGCTTTAATACATCTCCTATAAATTCAGGCAGCTGGTCTTTGAATCAAGTTTTGAAATCCCACCAGCCTGGGAGACAGTAGGAATTTGGAGCAGGTGAGTAAGTTGTACTGGGAATTTCTCAAGTCCTATGCTATTATTTCATTATTTTGGATTTCCATTTTAAAAGAATTTGAAATAGTTAGTTTACATATTAAAACCAAATCTTTTAGTGCTGGTTTAGTGCCAGCTAAGATTTGCACAGTCCCCAGATATTTAAAGCTAAACAGTGGCCAGAATGTATCTTTGGCGATCTGCATTTCTGTAGCACTATCTGAGGCTAGCTCGTCTCTCAAGGAGGGCTTTCTAAATTCGTATGAGCAACCCGAGTGGCACACAAGTGAATAGGGAGCCAGTTCTTCCTTCGGAGAAAGCAGTGCAATATCCTCTCTGAATGTGCTACCATTAAGGAATGCAAACAGTTGCATGGAGGGCTAGCTGCGAGCTTCCAAGTAACCTTAGGAGTTATCCCAGTCCAGCACATACGGTGCACTGCAATATCGAAATGTGGGGTTCATATGGGTATAAACTGGTTCCCAGAGGAATGGCTACAGTGAGTAGACTGAAAAAATAGTGTCAACAAATTCTTTTTAAGGGTTATTGTTTACAAACCTGAATAGGTGTAAATAGCCTAAATCAGCTCTGCATTTTCCTCTCCCCAGCACGGAGGGCTCTCTAGGCTTTACATGCCTCCCAGAGAAATGCCATTATCTACATGTACCCGAGTTACCCAATTGTCACTTAGGTTCTGGTCTTGTCTAGACTTCAAGCAAGTGGCTCTTTGCACCACCATAATTTTTAGCGTAAGGGCACAGCTCAGAGTCACCCGCATAATGTCGTTCAGACTAAATCTTACTCTTCCCCCACTTGTTTTTACACAGAGGAGTAAGGATCCCACCAATGAACGATCATGGCCCAGCTGAGCATTAGAAACGGACGAAAAAATATCCAGCACTATCCACTTACACATCTCTGAAGGAAAAGGGAAATTCTCCCACCTACTTCAACTGGGGTCCACGGGTAGGTCACTAAGCCCTCTGTATCACTGCCACAGAGCTGCTGGAATGTTTGCAGTAGCTTTGGCTTAAATCTGCCCACTTTAATAATAGTTTAGTCAAGATTCTTTTCTATACGTAACAACTTTTAAAAGGAAGAGGATAGGCTTTCAAACATGAATTAAAAGTAGTTTCATGCAATGTGCCTGACCCCAAATCTGTACATAGAGATATATTGTCCCTCCTTTTCTGCTCTGTTGAAAGGCAGCAGAAGAACCAGTGAAGGCGGCTACGCACAAAGTGCTTTTGCACATGAAACGCTTGCCTCGGAGAACAGAGGAATTGTGTCCTCATAAAAGGTGATCTGTAACAGGGTAGGTTTGCAAAGACACTCTTTTGATCTGCAGAGAAAAGGATACTGAAACACTATCATCTAGGAAGATTGTCCATCTTGTCTGCAGCCCGTGCTTGCAGTGGTTTAACGATTTCTGGCAGTTCAGTTACTGACGGACATAACTTCCCTGCGCCCTTCGTTGTGCCCATTCCCCCTAATGGCTGCACGGCTGTGAGCTCAGAGAAGCCTGTCTGCTAAAAAATCACCAGTAAATGGCTTGCCACTGACCTTCTAAGCAGGTTTAAGTATAAATATTCCTTTCAAATCAGAAAACAACACGTTTCAGTTCTAAAACACACGCTCTCAATTGTATGAAAACTAAGTACATTAATTAAACACTACCTCGAGTAGGCTTCTTTGCAGATGTGTTACCTCAAGAGCAAACCTTTATAAATGCCTACTGGATAAAAATGCATGTTTGTAGTTGTAAGTATAAAAACTCCACACCTTGTGATATCTTAACAATTCTATATGGACATCTTGAAGTGTCCAACCATGTTTGTACTCCAGGACAGATGAAATGTGATAGTGGGGTTTTTTTTCCAAATAACAAAGTAGCAAGAGGGAGAAAAAGTGTTATTCATATACAGACAGTGACAGTATCTAATTATTGATGCATCACTAAGCAAGGTTTTGCTAACAGCTAAATGAGCTATTGCACTTACAAAATGAGGGCACGTGGCATATCTGATTAGTTTTACTTATGTGTCTATGATATTATGTAATTCTAGAAGGTTGATATCTCTTTATCTTTTGGAAAAATGTGCCACTTAAAGGAACAGTTGTATTAAATGCCATATTGTTCTCTACCCAATTATCTTTTGTTTTCAGCATGCAAATGGAAAAATGCTGAGTGCTCATTTTCAGTCCTATATATCATCATAATTAATTGTGAGCTAGCTTCTGCTTGCGCTTGTCACATACGGAACATAAGAGAAATTAAATATTCCTGGCAAAAGAAGGTACAGTATTCCAAGAAATCTGCTTTTTGCAAACTAATGAAACAATTTTTAACAATTTTTATTACAAGCATCTGTGAGCTCCCACCAGGCAGCAGCAACAGACTTGCTTCGCCTTATATTGCTCAGTTCCAAGCTAATGTCCCCTAAAGCTGTTAGGCTGAAAGCCAACAGAAGATATATCCACAGAGAGACCTGACCCTTATCCCTGGAACTAATAATGTCTCCTGGAAGTTTTAAGTTAATAGTCTACGTGAGATTCTTATTAGCGAAAGTTTGCCTTTTTCCCCAGCCCTATCTGGTGAATTATACTCTTCAGGCAGTAGAAATCGTGTACAGGAACCAAACACACTGATGTAAAAGAAACAGACTGAAAGGGAAACTCTCTAACTACAAAAAGGTTGAAGTCTCTTAAATAAACAAATAAATAAAGTCTAAATGCAGAATTTTCTTTTCCTTTCTATTTTTACTAAATATGGGTTTATTTTTCCCCTTCCCAAATCTCAGAACATAATCTCTGGAGAATTTGGGTGCCTGTGAATTCTGTTCTTCATTTCTTTGCTCCCACACTTCAGATAGGTGAGGGAATCTTTCTGTGAACTGTTAGATAGCATAAGGTCGCAGCCACTGGAATACCACGGTTGTTCATGGGCTAGGGTTTGGGGTTTTTTTTTTCACCTGTATTGCTCTAAAGATTCTGGCAGCAGAGGCCACTGCTTTGACCCTTATCAAATGCCCTTGTTCTTAAGACAATTTTATGTTTCAACTAATGCAACCAGAAAAAATACTGGACAAAATGGCATCAGTAACCTTAGTAAGTGAACCGGCTGATTGAAAATATTTGACTTTACAGTGGGTAAACTATGTGTAGTTAAATCTCTGAACACGGGAAACTGAAGGGGACATAAAACCAAAGAAACCACAGAGGTTAAGGATTCTAGAGCAGGAAGCTTCAAATTAGGCTTCCTTGTCCATATCTAAATACTTACACAAATGGTAGTTGGCTTTTCTGCAACCAATTTGACCTATACTTAAAATGAATCTAATTATAAGTTGCGGGTTGTTCTGTTGGTTAATAGCCAAATTCAGAACAGAATCTAGTCTGGTGACTCTGAGGCCAATGCACTGTCTGTGATAAAGCACTGTCTAAGCAGGAATCATGTAATGCATGACTGAAAGTTCCTCTCATGTAAAGAGAGTGGTTAAAAAAAAAAGAAGAAAAAAAAAGAATTCTGTAGAAGGAGCTGAAAATATCGGCTGCCTGAGCCAATGTGAAATGACAACAATTTCAAGGAGTGGATCAATTTCTAACAGAAAGCATTATTTGTAGGTAAGATCTTTCCTCTGAATATTGTCTCTGAGAAGATCTGCAAGAACACAAACGCCTTGCCACGAGGGGAGCAATAAAAGCACCAACCAGCGCCGCCTCCTCTGAAGCCGTTATTTGGCCCACGCTGCAGCTCAGACTGCCCAGCACGGGGCAGAGCAAGAGGCGATTTGTCAAGAGTCTGGAAATGATGATGTTTTGAGTTGTGGAATAACTCAAAACTGCATTTTCATTATGTGAAAATTAACGTGAAGTACTGCCAACAAGTCTAGCACCATAGATTTCATACATATGGGATAACATAATGTTGTGCAAATGCCTGCTCATCTCTACCTAGAAGTTATTACAGCGTTTACTGATAAAGAAATGCAGATCACATGGGAAGATTAATTCACGATTTTATGAATTAAACCCAAAATGTATCTTCCATCTAGTTACACAGGACAACTGTACTTCACAGCAGAGATTAGCTAAAATGTACGCCTTCATTTCCAAATGACTTTGCTTGCTGGAATTTTAGGAGTGCAAGTTTTAGGAAATACAGCATAGACTATCTATGAGGCTTTATAGCTTTCAGACCTGAACACCAGCTTATTCATGACTTGATCCTGAATAAAATCTAGATTCAGGCTTAATTTAAGGGATCATTTATCTTCTAGTTGTTTTTTTTTTTTTTTTAAAGAAAAAAAAGCTCTTAGCCCACACTAAAGGATTAATGGATATATATAAAACAACAACTAAAAAAGATTTTACGGAAGGTAGTAACATTACAACCTCAGCCCTGCACTAAGGTGTATGTAAGAGTTTTAAAACAAAGCAAACTACGCAAGAGAAAACAGCTTGGATATAATGAAGTAGAATTTATTCTTGTAATGATCAAATCCTGACACTAAACATTCTGAAAGGTATAAATGACGCGCAGGCCCCTAAGTCACCTGGGAGTTTTCAAAATTCTCCTTCCATAATGAAATTGAGATTACTCCAAGAAAAAACAGGGACATGTTGCCATTTCATTTTTGCCACACCTTCATAAGCATAGAAGAACACAGATGAAAAAGATCTGATAAAACAATGGGAAGATGGAGGGAATGTTCAGTTTTAAAGTTTATTCTCTTCCCATATAGTAAAAGAGCAAGTGCCTTGTGCAGAACAGTTTGGCATAAATGAAATAATTTCTGGATAGTCGCCAGTGCTAAGGTTAAAATGCAGCATTACAAGGCTCCCATGATGACAGCCTCCTGGGAGACATTTGTTGAAAATTGCTTTGCCTATCATTTAGTCAGCAGAAAGAAAAAAAAGGAAAGAAAAAAAAAAAAAAGCCTTGCAGTACTAGTTATGTTAGAGCTATGTTGAGTCTGTATCTATAAATGATTCAAATTGTAAGCTTATAAAGCCCCCATACAGGTGCAATCAACTTAAAAGCCTAGCATTTCTCTTCTTTTCTTTTCTATCGCAAAGTTCTATATATTTTCACCATACACTGTTCCAATAAGTGTGTGTAATTATAAAGGAAGTATGATCTAAGATTTAGATTCAAGTTTCAAAAATTAAATGAAAATGATTTTTTTGACAACAGGCAATAAAGTTTTCACCAGTTACACTGTGAACAAGTAGAAGCCTTAAATCTTGCAACATCAAACAAAACAACATGTTTTAACTATACTCTTTTACGCTGCGGGAAATGACAACTTAGGCGGTGCAAGTACTAAATTGTAGTATTTTAACTGCACTATATATGTCTGCTTTTGAAAGTCCACTAAATACATGAAAGTCTTCTACAATAGTTTCAAAGAAATAAGAATAAAGAACTAAACCTCAAATTTTCAAAGAGGTCCATACAGACTGTCATTTGACTCTCATTTAAATTAACGGGATTCAATCAGCTACTTCCCAGAATACTGCTTCAAAAACACAGGGCTAAGTGGTCAGAAAGGTTTTTTCAATATGGTTAACAAATTAATATTCATATTCTACAACAGCTTTTATCTCTATATTATCTGTTACTGTCAAAAAGAAATTAGGATTCTGATCTGTGTTTTGGTATCACTGAGTGATTAAAAAAAAAATCATTTATGGTTTCCTTTTCTAAGAATAAGCCAGTGTCTTCAAGTGAACTGGATTTAAAGTGATTCTACCCTGTAATCAATAGGCAAGAGTTTATGCATATGCTACTCCAAAATATGGTGCATTTCAGATCTTTTCTTATCTTTCTGGACCAATCCTAAGGCAAAAGCTTGTGGGTTTGCAACAATTTCAATAATCTGTTTACTTATCCACAACATGTGGAAAGTCTTCGCAGTTGAGTGTCATCATTGAGAACTCAAAGCCTGTGTTGGTGGGGTTTTGTGGTTTTTCTTTTTTAAATTAACTTCCTACCTCTTTCTCAAGAAATGACTACTTTTCCTAGAAAAATGAATATAGACAATCTAATGATGAATTCCTAAATCCACAGAGAATTCATAGCTCTGTCACTAGCTCCCCTCTTTTAAAGGATTACTTAGAATGTTTCTCTCTAAGACTTGATTACCGTAAAGTAAAACAGTAAAAAGTGTTATTTGGTATAAGAAAAGGATTACTTTATATTAGCTTGATTTATGTGACAACTGGATAAGGGTTCCATGTAACTCATAAAGCCAAAAGAAAAACTATTTACTCTAGTACTTCAAACATAAATTGGTCTCTGATCCTTAAATCAAATTATACTTGTGTATGTTATATTTTAAATAAAGGGAAAGACAAAAATGGTTGTCTGATGCTGGTCTCAGATTAAAATCTGCTCGCACCGTATAAGAGAGTTTCTGGCTCTGTGGTAGCACACAGTAGAAATTTCCCAGTAAGGAATAGGAACCTCAGATATTGTTTTTACACCACTGGTACAAACTATACTTGGAGATTAAAGCCATGAGTTTTCTTATCTCGTACTTATGGAAAACAAATGACAGCACTCTGGTGCTGTCAGTTTGGTAGAATTACTGCAATTTGAAAATAATACTTTTTTGCAAGACTTTTAGTAATTACGCTCCTACTGGGACCTCACACTGTTATGCATCCATATTTTTTGCATCCATAATTACGAAAAAGAATTGCTTCTGCAATTCCATAAATATTGATATAGGCTATATTTGAGTTCAATTCATATTCTTTATCAAGTGTTTCTATCTCTAATTAGTTTGTATACCAAAGTCCAAATTCAGTAAATCACAAATAGCCAAAAAATTCAGTGATGTTTTATTTACTTTTACACAAAGTGATGGTGGTCCCAAATTTGACCTCTCCTATCATACCAATCAGCCAGTTACTGTCAGCCTTTTTTAGTTCCCTAAAAACCATGAAAAAACCCCAAATGTCAAGTCTGTGCCATCATACACAAACTGACTAGAGATGCATACAGAGGTGGAGGCAGAAATGCTACATGATACTGACAAATTAAATCAAAGGGAAAAACACAACCCTTACATTTTACGTAGAAAAGAAAACCCTAAAGTTAGGCTTGGTCAAATAAACCCTGACTTGACAAGAAGTTAGATGAATCTAGCTACAGTGGGTGACATGCAGCCATGACTAACATCCCAGATAAAAAGTTTATTTAAAGAAAAGGGGAGAAATTTCCTTTGTTCAGTTGAGCATCAAAAAAATATAAGTGAGAACAACCTCTTAGGCCTTCAAAAGAATAATTTCTAGTGTTCTGTGTGGCTGTTAACTACTTTGCATGGGTATCATCACCTCCTCCCAGAGATGTGCTTTCCCAGTATGTCTCTTGCAGCTGGGTAACCTGATTTGGATAATACCAGTAATATGAAATCCCAAAGAAAGTTAGCATGTATGTACAACTTCTGAGTTAGTTTGGGTAGTTTTTTTTTTTTATTTTAAAAGGCATACCAAGAAATAAAAATGTGAAGGAAGGAGAAAAGTAAGTGATGGGCAAAGGAGGACTGTGGTGTTGGGGAGGCACAAAAAGAAAGGAGGACAACAACAGATACCACTCAGCCTCTAGTTCAAAGCTGCAGAATTATCAAATGTGACATCAGGACATTGTTAATGTTGACAAAAAAAAAATCATATACTGAAGCTGCTAGGTCAGGGAGCCCAGTGATGCTCCCCTGAGCAAGCAAAGCTCCATGCAGAGACTGGACAGGCTTCACTCCCCATATGTGGTGGCACAGGAGGGGTGGAACAGCTGGGGAGCTATGACATATCTATGCCTGCTATGTCGATGTTGCGCTGGGGCACCGGCCAGTAATTTGTATGCTTCCAGGCTCACCAACTGCTCCTGCCAACCTTCTCCACATCTTCAACACACCACTGTGAAAATAGCTACCCTGGAAGTTATCAGCTCTCTACTGTTTGCACCTATCCCATACATCTAAACTCTGCAGCTGTGATGTGTTTCATACTTTCAACATTTGCACTCCAAGGG
>NW_009260126.1:335050-342668 GCF_000687185.1 Egretta garzetta
GGAAAGAGAGATTGGATTTGGTCCAAAGGATGTTACATCTATATGCTTTTAGAAGGATGAAATAGATAACAATTTCACTCTGACCTCTAATGTTATAAAAGCTGTCACCAAAAGAAATTAAAAACAGCTACATGTGTGGCAACTGGAAATGAACTCAAAATCCACTGACTAGTGCATACACAGTGCTCATCTTGTCCTTTCCTGATTTTATGCTGATTGCCGTGCCGTCGTCATGCAGAGAATACCTCAGGATAAATACAGACTTTGCTTCTGAAATACATGTACACACATGTCCAGAGCCAAGCAGCCTGGTAATTTAGGCTATTATATACCTATTATTACACTTCAGAAAGCACATCTCTGAATAGATTCCACACTGATCTAAAACAGGAGACAGGGCAACAGGAAACAGTGTCAAAATGCAACAGCACTCTCTCAGTGAATGCAAAATGGCATCTCTAACAAATATAACCCTAAAACTTACGGTCCACTGGCCCCAGCATTTACAAATCAATTGCAGGGAGTTTGAGAAGGATATGGCTCATGAAAGGGTCTCCGTGACAGCCTGGATGGCAGAATTTCTAAACTGGAGAGACACTGGGCTGTCATTTATGTTCAACAGTAAAACACATACAAATGCATAATTAAAAATAAATACTGTATAGGCACCATACCACTTAACATAGAAATGGAAAGTAAATCATTGGTAGGGTAAAAAGAGGCAACAGCGAGAAGGGAATTCACTTCCCTTTTACAAGTAAAATAAACACCAATTCCAACAAAATAAAGCATATTGAGTAAAAAAACCCTCCCTCTTCAACCTCCAGATCCTTCAGGCCTTGTCTCAGTGTTTCTACCCCTTGTATGGGGCACTAAGGACACGTAGACTCCCCTGTCATCCTCAGAGTAGAAGGAGACAAGACAACCCCAAGCACGGTGGGATCTCAAGGACGGGGATCTGCTGCGCTGAAAACAGAAAACCCAAGAAATCACTGATTTTTTTCCATGCAGGCTAAGAGCTGTAGCTACAGCTGTAAGTAGAATTTCAATGAAACAACAGCAAATATTATTCAGCGCCCTGCTTCTCCAGCAGCGCAAAGCCTGAACCCGCCAAACGTGTCCTGTTTGCAGCGACGCAGCAGACGCTACCCCGGGGATGCATTTGGCCCAGGGAGGGTTTCCTTGCAGAGTACTCGGGACCAAGTGCAGCAGCAAACTCTGGACCAGAGGGTACCAGGTGGTACCAGGCTGCGAGACAGCGAGTCGGAGCGCAGATGCCAAGCGTCTCTGCATGTGTCCTGTCTAGTGGCGGCCTGAGAGGCATTACCAGCAGCCTCACAAACAGCCTATGCCGCATACTGGCCAGAGGACGAGTGCTGCGCTGGTTATGGCAGCTGGGAAGGAGTGTGCGGAGAGGGGAAATAAAAATGGGGAAACATGGAAGGTCTCGCTAGCCAAAAGAGATAAACACATACACACGACACACAAATAATCACTGCAGCTTCACAGCCCGTTGGAAAGCAGCACTAGCTGCAATTTCTAGATCTTTCTGTCATACTCGCAATACTCAGAAACAGGCATAATGGAAAAGATTAATTTTAGAGGATTTCTTAAGTTTGCAATATTAACTGGGGTGAGAAGAACTAAAAAGCCCCCACAAAGGACTACTGTAGGACTTATGCAAATATTTCCATCTGGGTTTAGAATAAAAATCAAAGCCCTGAACCAACCAGCAGACACTGTTTCACGCACTGCTAATGAAGAGAGAATTCAATTCTCCTGTTTGCTGAAATGAATTCTGAACTTGTATCTTGATGTTTTACAAGAATACGGTATGTGTGTCAAAACAAGAGTTTCACAGACAGTTGCAGGAGCACCGGCAGCTTCCCATAATGCGTAAGGGCTAGATGACGGCTTTAGCCTGAGACCTGAGTAAAGGCCATCGAGTAGCTATGTCCCTACCTAGCAATATTTGAAAGTAGCCAGTGTGATGGCAAGGTGCCAGACTGCCCTTGGCATGGCCCCCTTCCCTACTAAATGGATGATACACTCCTACAGACCGGGATACATTTCAGAGCAGCACAAGTTAACCTATATCCTAACACACGCTCCGGCACCTGAACCTGCCAGCTATTTTCCTCGGAAAAGGGACAGGGAAGAAGCTGAGGTGAATGGAGCCCATCCAGCACTTGGGGAGGGTGACAAAGGGACAAGTTCTCATCCCCGGGCAGCAAGGGATGAGCACATGCGTGTTGTTCATATGGCAGCCTGGAAACAGACAGCAAGGGCAGGATTAGAAAAGGAGGAGGGGAAAATCTGTTGTTTCACACTGGTGATAGAAAAACTGAAAAAAATGGTAGGATGATAGATGACTCATAAAAGTGTTAGACTACTGCCAAAAGCAGTAGATTTGGCAGCAACGCAAGATACGCTGCCTCAGGAGAGTCACGCTTCAGTCCCTTCCTCCAGCGGGAAGGGAGATGCATGAGCTCCCATCCAGGGCAGCTTCCTCCCTCCCTGCCGCCGGCTCCCTTGTACCGCCCCGAGTCTGCTCTCCGCAGCACGCTGGTGATGCCATTACTCTGTCGTTCCCTCCTCGGTCCCAATGCTGATATAACACTTCAAGTAACAATTTGACAGCAAATTAATAAACGTATTCCTACACTGCTAAGTTTGAAATGGTTTATAAATTCAATTTTTTCCCCTTGCCATATTACTAAAACTCTGCTTTCCTTCCTCCCTCCTTCACTAAAATATTTTGTCTTAAATTTTTCATTTGTGGCATGTGGACTTGTGATTCTTTTTTTTCTCCCAAAGCTGTTCAATATAAATCAGACAGGCAATTGGGAAATAAAGGAGATCTGAAAAATGAGAGGAGCTGAACTTCTGGAGATGTGCCAAAAAAAACTTGAGACAAAATTAAGGCAGTAAATACATATCGATTACTCAGGGGAAACTTTTTACAGTGTTTTATTGAAGGTTACCTGCTCCCAATTCTTTCTACTCTGGATTATGCTGCCAAACTGCAATACTGTTTCAGCATTTATCTGTCCATTCTTTAAATACAAGACTACGAGCTGACTCTCACCCACAATAGGCAGGCAACCAACCCAAACAGACAGTCCTCCGCTGCAGATGCACGTATGTTGACTGCAAGAGTTACTAACAACTTTCTCGATCTGTCCTTCACCTATAAAAGCAGGTTACTGAAGCAGTGATGCATTAGCAGACTCCCTGGAATCTCAGGTTCCAGATCTGTTAAGTCTTTGGCATAGGCTGATTACAAAAATTTTCATTCATATCAACTTACTTTTTACTACATTTTTGTAATAGGCACTGTTTGGGCTACAGAACTGTATGGAAAAAAAACCTCCAACAAAAGTAACATTTGCTGTTGGCACTTGAGAGTACAACTTCTTTCAAGCAGTTTCTTGAAACAGAGTAAGCAAATGGTTTTCTCCTGATACTCTGAACACAGGTTTTAAAGTAAAAATAGGCACCCAAGTGTGTTGGTTCTTCTCTACAGGTCTAGGGTTATGAGGAGGAGACAACCAGAGGGTCAGGGACAAGAGAAGTTTCACATAGCTTTCAAATTCAGGGAAAGCACAAGCCCATCTGGACTCCTTCATCCGCTTGCCAGCTATTGTACAAAAGGTCATTAACAAAAAATTGGGTTTGCACATATGTTTATGTGGTCCTCCACAGCCTTCTGACAATATTGTCTAATTGAAGATTTCTTACCAGCATTAGGAACTCCCTTCTGTAACTTGATTCCTGTCTCACACTAATATTAAAGCAGAAATAGAGTCACCAGCCCAGAGAGCTCGGGCTTCTGTGGCCAGAATTATGAAAGCTCAATCACTGCCTTGCCTCTAAAGTAAGAATGAAGTAGATATTGCAGTTGAAAGTGGTATACGCTCAGCACTTTTAGGCAACAGGAACATTGATATTGCTATTCTGCAGGCTACAGTCAGCTTTTATATTGTTAATTTTTCTTTTACTTCCATTTATAGGCAAACAAAACTCTTGACATGACCTTCACGCTGCTGGCCTTCTAGCCCTGAAAATCTACAATGCAGGGGATGCAGCAAAGCAAACATCCTACAGGCCCAAGTGTTGAGCCCAACTTCCCCCTATTTAACTTGTCCCAAGTGCCATGAAGAAGAGGAGACACTAAAGACTCCTGCCATGAAGAAGGGCACCCTCACTATCACTGCCAAAGCGAGCTGAGGCTGTACTTACAACATCAGTCAATGTTCAACACCAGAATCCCATCAGCAGACCTTGCAGTTCATGTGTGCAATGTGGTCCCACGGGTGTTCCAAGGCCTGCCCAAGTTGTCACTTCTTTGGAGGTTTCATTCCATCTAAGAGTACTTCTAACGTTTTAAGAGAATTTTAGTATTTCATTGTGAAACTTCAGAACGCTAGACGTTTCAATTATCAACCCCTTCTTTCCAGAAACTTAGCAGAGAAGGAAAGGATAAAAGGATTGAAAGTACCAAAAAATACGTACTACAGATTTAAGAGACAATTAGATATTTTCAGAATGAGGGCTACATAACTGGAGCAATTATGCAGATATTGACAAATACAGACAATTTTCAAAATTCTTAAGTTTCTCAAAAACTGTTTCCTCAGTACTTGTTGAAAATTAATCAGTTTTAAATATCCACAAATCATCTAAAATGTTCTCTGTGTCGCCACATTGAAAACCTCTTAACACCGGCTCTTGTGTCTGTCATGGTTTGACGTATCTGCAGGTGTATGGGCAAGCGTGGCAGTATTCAGGGGCTGGCTGTGGCCCTTTCACTCAAGACCCTTGTTTTTTTTAGTATTTCTTCTCTCAGAAGTTCAGAATTAAGCTGTAATTATACACAAAGTTTGGGGTTTATATGATACTCCCAAACATCCAGCACGCTGCTATGCAATGTGTCATTCAGACAGCAATTGTATTTATAACTTTTCGGTTACACTTGCTGAACCTAACACCAACTTTATTTGCTTTTTTTTTCAATGTTCTAAGCAAAGATTGAATTAAAGTAGTGAGAGCAATAAACCATATATCAAGCCCAGCAACTCTAACTGCCTTACATCTAAAAACAGAAGAAAACCATAAACACAGAATGCTTATGCCCTTAGACAGTGACTCTTAAAGCCCTGCCTTGCACAGAGTAAAAATTTTTAAAATGTTTTTGGTACTTTACAAACACTTCAGTGTTTGTAATCTTACTAACTCCTCTCAATAAGAAAACTGTTCTCATATAATAATCTAGGAATTAACAGTATAACAACTGTGCCTGTCTTTAAAAAAAAGTCACTGAGTTTCCAATTACGAGAAATTTTCACAAGCTCATGCTTAACAGCATACCATGTTACTGACCAGCAAATCCTACCAACAGAATGGCAAATTTTACAAAGTATGGCAAGCTATTTAGTAATAAACCTGAATTTATTCATCACTTCAACGGTGCTCACAAATATAGCACTTCGATTTTATCGTCATAAATGATAAATCTGTGTTGTGTTTTGCACACAGAAGGACTGTTTCACAGTATAAATAGATCCTGTAGCAACATGAGAAATACAGTCTACACTCTTGGTTGTGGTTATTTCTGATTTATAAAATATATTATAATCAAAGCTGTCTAGATGGCTCAAGCCAATTAGAGAGATTCCCAATAGATATGCATTCCCACAACAGATAATTCATTAAAAAACCAGCCTCATCCCCTTTTCAGTTTTGTTTGTTCAACCTCAACTAAATATAACCTCTAATGCAACTTACAGCATGTTGGGTTATATGCATTACACTGAAAGTCTCTGTAGTATAAAAAAAAAATGTAATATAGCCTCTGGAAATAAATAATGGATAGCCTACAAACAGTAAGCATCTTCTTTCCCATACCATATGCCCCCAGTAATCATTAATGCGTCCTGATGTTCAAGAGACAGACAGACAACTGTGTAAATAAATAGACTACTATGGACTGCATCTTGATAGCTACATAAATAAAAAGTGTATTCACTATTTAATTAATTTAATTAACGTACCAGCTTCCCAAATCTTTGGGAAAATATCGACATAGCCTATAGCTATCCATTCACAAAGTTATGTATTTCGTTTATTAATCTTAGAAGGATGTCAGAAGCGGATGCCATGGATCTGCCATAGCAGCGAGGAGACACTGAAGTTTACACCACTTGTTTGGGGGATCAGTTCTTCCCGCCATGGCGTACACCCTTCTTCGAAGGGTCTCTGAAACAAAGCAAATCAGTGAGAAGCGGAGAAACATGAGTCATCCTTCTCTGTGCCTCGTACCCGCAATGTCCTTGGAAGGCACAGCGAAAAACATTCAGGCCCAATCTGATTCGATCAAATGTTTTCTGCCCATTGTGCGCAGGGACAGTGACTCTATAAAGCAGAAGGCAATAGACAATATGACTCATGAATTGTGAATGAGGATGCTGAACCTCCCCTCTGCGGATGGCAAAACTTTCAATGACTTTCACCCACGAAGAACTGGCCTTCTATTACAATCTGTTATTCATACACAGAGTAATGCCATGTTACAGCATAATGAGATCTGTATATTACATCCAGATACCATTTAGGAAAAACTCAGTTTTGCCTTATTTAACAAATGCAATATACACATATTCTCAAATGTTGTTGATTGTTCGTTCATAAAATCATAGAATAATTCAGGTTGGAAGGGCTCTCAAGGGGTCTCTGTGCAAAGTACTGCTAAAAGCAGGGTCAGCTGCAGTATCAGACCAAGTTGCTCAAGGCTTATCCAAACAAGTTTTGAAACCTCCAAGGATGGAGAGTGGACTTCACGCTGTACATTTTATAATCAGCTTGCAGAGACATAAGCAAATAGATAACCTGCGCAACTGACCTAACAAACGCTTTGTCAGAGGGCAGCCAGGAGATATTATAGCTGGGGAGCTGAATGCAGTCTTGTGTCCGTAAGTCCCACTTCTTAATAGCCAAGTACACCTTCAATCTCTCGGACATTCTGCCTCGCCTGCTCTATGAGCACTGAAGGTCGTCTCGATCTTCCGTGTAAATCAAGACACACTTGCTGTGCATTGCCACTGACCAACCCTCAAAACCCAAGAATTTGTCTTTAAAAAAATTAGAGATTCGAGTACAATCACCACTCATGCTACAAAAGTGCACTGCTGCTTTTACAGAAATACCCTATTTGCAAGGATATCCTAAAATGTTAATTGAGACAAAGTAAGAAAAGGAGCCTTACACAAGGACAAACCAGAACACAGTTTTTTCTCTCTGTATCTTCCTTTAAGCGGGCACTGAACTAACTCCAATCCATAAAATTTTCTCATTTGTTCTCATACAATAATATCAATAGAACAAATAAATCAGTTAGGATTAATTTGTCCACAGGTCCATTATTATATCAATAAAGCTATTGGTCTCAAAACAAAGAGGACAGTATGAAAGCATGAGCACAAGGTCTTTACATGTTGAATAAAGCTTTTGAAAATGTTTTTCGCTAAAACAAATGCTGGCAGTGTGAAATTTAATGACCTTAGCAGCAAGTAACCAGAGGTAACTCTATATGAAAGATGAATCCTAGGCCTAGGGACAT
>NW_009260126.1:342758-343439 GCF_000687185.1 Egretta garzetta
GCAGCTGTATACAACATCGTCTCAAGATTTTTAAAAGTAAGAGTTATGTGGGGGTTCTTCTGTGGCTTTTTTGGTTGTTTGGGTTTGTTTTTTTTTTAATTCTAGTTGCCTGTTCTTGATATATTTTGTCTGCAGAAATTGATATGGGTTATTTATATTACCTGCCTCCTATTTTCAGGGAGTATAATAATTTCTCTTTTCTGCAAGAACTTTCACCCTCTCACCTTCACATTCAGTCTCTAATAATTAATTCCCACTCCCACCCAATCTCTATTCATTCCCATAAGTGTAAAGAATAAGAGTACCCAAGAGAACATCCAAACATTTCAAACTGCTTTATCTAAGAAAATTGAGAGTTACCATGAAAAAAATCTCAGAGGTCACTCACATTTGGGAACAGAGCTGCAGTTCTCAATGAACTACACCTCCTCTGTCCAATTGTAATAGTGAAAAGCAAAACCTAGATCTGATTTCCTCTGCCCTAGACACGTATCCTCACAGTGCAGCTCAGAAGAGAAAAGACGACCCACATGGTCTCAACCAGTCTGGTCAAAGAGAAAAGACTTCTCACCAATGTTAAGAATATTCCGGTAAATTGGGTAGATGTACATTTGGATACAAAGTCCTCTGTCTTAAGCCACGAGATACAAGAAGCTGGAGTAGCACAGGGAAAGGAGACTG
>NW_009260126.1:343449-371681 GCF_000687185.1 Egretta garzetta
ATGCTAGGTGGGAACATAACACAAAACCAGTTCATTTCTGCATCAGATGAACCTGATCAGATGAACTAGAAGGAGACTTCCTGCTTCAGGATTATCTCCTGCTTCCATACTGAAACATTAACTTCTCCCTCAACTAAGCAAAGATCAACATTCTACCCAGTAAACAAGGGCAAGTAAATTGGACTAAGGGCCAAAACCTTTCTCTTCCTCCAAAATGACGTGAATCCCAGACTCAGCTTTCCCCTTGCCCTTGATCATTTGAAGAATTGCCCTATTTTCAGTTTCACAAATTTCACAGTTCCACACGCTCATTCATAGGATCTGTGTAGTTCATACCATGCCTTGTTGCCTCTACCATACAATTATTCTCATTCTCCTTTTATCTAAGTCAGAGTTTAATCACATTTGCCAAGTAAGCAAGCATTAAGCTGTATTCCTGGGTGAATTTCTAATGCTAACAGCATGCAACAAAATGAGAATCCCGCCACTTTATTGATTGTCTCCACAGAAAGGCCAAATCCTGATTTAGCATGAATAGGACCATCTCTGATGTTTAAAGGCTGTACCAGAATGCATGTTTATATTGCTTCTGTACATGATCCAGGGAAAAAGAGCCACACATTGCTCAAATGTATAAACACGATACATGTTAAATCTATTTTAGAAGTCCCCCAAAACTAGGTAACGATTTGATTGCAATACAGGAAATCATCTGGAGAGGTAATAAAACTGGACAATAATCCATCTTCCAAAATAAACTACACTCATTAGGACATTAATTTAGTTAGTCCACTTAACCTGATGGTAAATCATATCATAGAGTGCAGGGATATAAAAGCTGTAACTTACAATAAAAAAGCCCAAACAAACCACTTTTCTTAGAATAAACCAAAAGGTATTTCTAAAATAATAGCATAGGAGCATCAGCCTAATGCTTATTTTACACTTGAATACTTTCTAATATCCAGACAACTGCAGTGTGCAAATTGGTGTCGTTCGTAAAACTAATTAAGAAGACAGGATAGACTATCTAGACATTATAAGCATTTTAGGCAACTGATAAAGCTTCTTCATCTTTTCTTAATAAGTATGTTCTACTATTTTTCCACCCACAAGAACATTCTGAAGAAAGATTATGGAACAGGATGCATTTATAAACAAAATAAAATAAAAATATGAACCCCAAAAGACAAGCACTTTTTCAGTTCATTTTAGAAAACAAGATTCAGACAGAAATAATACAAAACACAACAGAGGAAAGATCACCCTGTTGCAGACCACTACACTGTGACTTTATGGGGTTCCTGCCAGAAATTAGTTGCGCTAAATGGAATTCATTGGTAGTGATGTAATTTAGGGATGAGAGATGGGGGGAGAAGTAATTTCTTTCATGTAGGGTCACGGGTGCTTATGACGCTCAACACTCCCTCTCAAAGTGAAGATTAGTGTGTTTTATCAAGTTCTGATCCAGACATCCAATTCCTGCCTGCCTGGTCTGAAACGGAGCAAGCCAAGCTGTTGAACAGCAAAGATGGTCAGTTCAGACAGACACGCTCTGAAGCAAAGGGCCTTGCTCTGTTACCCACCGCTGCCTGCACCCTGTTCGGTTTGCAACCCACAATTGACCATGGTGGCTGCTAATAGATATATGGAGGGGTATATGTGACAGATATAGATTTATCTCTGGAGAGAGAGAGAGAGAGAGAGAGAGGGATTGAGAAACTCTATGCATTGAATACAGCACTGGGAAGAGAAAGTGAGAAAGAGCAATTCCTATACACAAAGAACCACGGCCCAGCTTCACTGCAACTCGCGTCTTGGGAGAAGAGTCTCTTCTCGCCACTGTATCCTAGAGTGAAGAGCCAAAGCTCCCCTACCCTTCAAAGAAGGACTAAATACATTCTACAATACCACTCAGGATCTGTCTTTTGTACAAAAGGAAAACATTAAGTAACTATATTTCTTTTCATATTTTATTTGGGAGAAGTCACAGAAATTCTAATGCACTTTTCTCTTTATACAAAATATATCTGAATGAAGAAAGGATGAAGTAGGATGTCTCAATGTGGATCTATCTAAAAGAAAAAATGTCAGTGCACAATCTCACCCTGCAGGACAACTACTGCCGCAGAAAAGGAGTGACAGAACACTCTGCCTATCATTTGAGGTCCCCATAAAAATTTTAAAAAGATTGCTCCTCTATACCCACGTCATTACTGAGAATATTGAACCACTAGGGCTGTATGATTTCTTGACAGAGACGCAGTAAGTCAGTAGCAAAGTTAGGAAGTTTAAAGTCTAATTTTAAAGTGTAAAGTCTTAGTTTAAAGTTTAGAATGCAATTCTTTCTAATGCAGAATTTTTGAGAAATTTTGAAAAAAAAAAATTGAGGTTTTTTTAAATACCTGTAGTCAAAAACCAGACTAACCAGACTAAGTTGTATTTCTTGGGCTGCTAGCTTGCAAATAAACATCTGCGATTTTCAATGTTTCCTAAATATTTTTCTTCTGAGGAAGACGCCTGTGTTTCTTGGTAACATTAAAGGTTCTGGACAGAAAAGTACAATTCCTTTCTCTAGCCTTCAAGTCTCCTTTTTTTTCTGCCTCATGGAAACCAATTATGACAGTATTGTTCTATTTTTGCTCCACTGAATTATCATGTCTTTTGATACATGCTGTAAAAAGATTTGCCATTTTTTCTGCTTTTGGACTCCCTTCATTTTTTATGATTAGGAACAAGCCTCTACTTGCCATTTTCTTTGCTTCAGTGTCTATTCTGTCTCCAAGTAGTACGTACGATTGAAGATGTTTTCCACTACCTCAGTCCGGTGCTGTCAGGAGTCATTTTCTAGACATTTTGCTAGCATCCCTTGAGATTCACAAGTTTCAGAATATCAGTCGCAGATCACGTCCCTTTTTCAATATGATGCAAAACACAAGGCCAATATGCCACAGTTTTATCTTTTCCTTCTTCAGATCTTTAAAGTATGATTATCTATTACAAAAGCAATAAATGCTACCTGTGCTCTCAAAGAATCATGGAGAAAACACAGGACCAGAAAGAAACCCCATGTACACTTGCTTATATTTGAATGGACTGCTTTGTGCTACAATGTTTATAGCTTTGATTTGTTAACAGATCATATTTGCAAAAATAAAATAAAAAATCAGCCTTGAACTAGTAATACATTTACTGCTTTTATGGAAGGCTTTCATTGTTATGGATCATACTAAATTTACAAGACAACCCGATTTAGTAGTGATGTTTTTAAATGCATACATTGAAGTGCAATGTTCTTTTCTGTTCATAAGCTAAAAGTCAAATTCAGAACAGGGCATGTAATTAGTAGAAATATGTGAATACCACAATTTATATCCATTTAGAATTTCTTAAATTGAAATACTTTTTAATTACAATACATGTAATTCAGGCATAAGGAATTAAAGTACAAATATATTCAGGCTGTATTATTAAACTCTCCAGGACGTAGAAATATATTAAACTCCATCCCTCTAACAGCTACTGATTACTTGTTTGAGTCTAGCAAAGCAATATAGATTACTTTTTTCCCCCAAATACCTTGGCAAGGTCACTTTTTCGAGAGTTGAAATGTAAATTACTTATATTACAGCAGTATCCTCAAAAGTTTTCATTTTGTGGATTAGTTCTCTCCTAGCTCCCCCTCACTCCATCTGTGCTATTTTAGGATTGTGAAGTCCGAAATGTTTGTTTTCATAAAAAGACCTGTTAGGACAGAACTGAGACAATGATCTGGAAAATGAGTTTCCCGTAATGTGACAAATGTCGCCAGGTCCTCCCATTGCCAATCCTTCACCCTTGCCTTACAGAACTTTGTATTTATTAAGCAGCTAATCTCCCTTTGCTCCCTATGGCCTCTGCCACTCCAGTCTCTCAAGGTCATTGCATTTTGGCCTGGCCACACGAGCATTCTTGGCCCGTCTGGTTTTGTGTCACCAACAAATTTGATCATTGTTGAAATTGCATCAAAGAAATACCCAACAAAGAAGATGTGAAGCAGCTGCACTTCAGACAGAAAGGCAATAGTTTATAGTTTCCATCATGAAAAGAGCTTCTGTAAATGCAGCTATCCAGAATAGTCAAACACTACTTGAGAACTAGGCCAAATTTCACTAATGTAACAGATGCAGCACACCAGTACGGACTGTCATGCTATTTGCCCCCAAAAAACCATGTACTGTGCGTAAGAGCTTCCCCAAAACATGCACTACTATATCTAAGTTACGTTGCTGAAAAAGAAACTATGTGTTGCATTAAATGATAAACTACAATGTGATATCCTCTATGAAAATAGAAACACATGCAAAACGCCAAACAGATATAAATTCACATTTGTAGTAAGACCATCTGCTTTAAGCACCCTGTTCTTTGACCTGGATATTCCATTTCTTTCTCCAAAATCCCAGGCCAGAGGGAAATACTTCTCCAGTTCAACTGATATGTCCCAAGTCAACACTCTGTTCAAGTTGCTAAACTTCACAGATCTTTTTTCTAACTTTCTGAGAAATGCTCTTCCAGCTGTATTTACAAGTCAACTGATAATTAAATCATATCTCTATATTCCCTATGGAGAACACACGAGGTATTTCAAAAGTCCTATTTGGTGTTTACAGTAAGTAAGGTCTGAATTGAAATAGGATGGTGACTGACACAAACTGCACACTGTCTTGCTCTCACTTAGCTTTTATTTCAACATGCTATTTTAAAAATAAATCTAGAAGAATGCCAATAATCATTACTATGCAAAATTGGCACAAAAATATTGTGTAACCAGAATCACTGGATGTGAAATGCAATAAAAGCTTAGATACTGAGTCAGTTCTGGTACCGTATTCTTGTTGGCATGCTCCAGCCCTAATCAACATCCAGAAAGTTTTACTGGTAATAAGCAGTAACTGTGTTGATAATGATTTTACACTTATATCTCACCTTTCCTTCAGAAAAATTCTCAATATTTTATCCAACACACACACACGTTTAATGGAAGAGTCAATTTATACATCACTGATGCCCAAGCATTTTTTAACAGGATGCAGGTGATACAGTCCTGCTATGCAGCAACAGGCCTGAAAAGGAAGAGTGCTGTACAAAATGGAGGTGGGAGATTTCAAAAGAAAGAAAAGAAAATCTTAATTTTGCACGTGACAGTAAAGCAGATTCCACAAAGATTCAGGACATACAAATTCATGGGGAATTTTAAGAAGTTTAGCAGAACCTATGAGGAATTACAATTTTTTTTTCTGTTGAATGGTGATAAAGGAATTCTCTCTTCAGTAATACCACAAGATGCAGCTGCCTTCAGTAACACTATCCTAGTTTTTCCTAAGCAAGGAAATATCAAATGCAGCAGCAGATAAACCTAAAGACTGAAACCCCTTCATCCCCCTGAGGTGCCGATAGTTAGGATTCAGTTAGTTTTCCTTGCCTCTTTATTTTTCGTTTGTAGGTGTTTACACCCTAGAACATACTCTCTGAAACTCTAGGATTTGTTAGAAACAGTAATAATGATATTAAATTCATAATAAGCCCAGTCAAGTCCCTTGGGCATCTCAATAGAATACTCATAAGCCTCCAAACACAAAGAAACACCAAAATGTGTTGTTGGCACTGGAAACAAAACAGAAAGGAAGAAAAGGAATGCAAATTATCCACACACCTTTTCTTTGTTCCATCTGTTTTGCAGTCCATGTCAAAGCAAGACTTTTTGTGGTCAAGTGCTGCCTCAAATAACGCAGAGATTAATTTCTCCAACTTGAAAACATGGATTTTTTTTTTAAATCCAGTCAGAAGTAAAACATTGAACACGGCCATTTTATAGACCTTTAAAAGGAATTCTTTATTATTGAAAGTATCCCAGCGTTACTGTCCTAGAGACTATGATGTGCTCAATTTGTCCACATCAGTTACATTTCATGGCTTTACATGGCAAGGTGTTCAACTACACAACAAAAAAATGGGACTTCTCCCAAAGTAGGTATGAGAAAGTAAAAAGCAACCAAAGTATTTCTAAGTTTTTTAGTTAAAAACGCACAACTCTGGAAGGGAGTCAAGAGACATTGACTGAGAAGATCTGGTACTTTGAAAGAGAAGAATTTGAGAGTACTAGAAATCTGATAGAGTTTACAGCAGTGATTACACAGAGTAATAAAAACCGAGCTTGCTATTGACAAGTTTTATTTAGTCTAATATGGGAGTAAACTTCCTTTGAAACAATGCAAAATATTTGAAAGCTCAATAATATTGGCAAAAATATAAATAATAATTAAAAGTCAATAAAGGAAGGAAATGCAATTGCCAGATACCTTACAGAAAGAACACCTCTGTCCTTACAATTGGGAAGTTCGATCTCAGGCAAGACTGAACATAACCAAAGACACTGGAGGTGGTGGGGATGGCGCAGGGAGAGTCAGCAGATGGTGCGGATTCACTGGGTGGTCTGCGAGCCACAGGGGGAAACACTCACAGCACCTCCTCCTCCTCTTCCTCGGAATTCATCCGCTCAGTTCAGGATTTCACGAAGAATCCTTCTTCCACCTGTGGCACCTTTTCTTCCTCAACGAGTTAAATTTGGAATCACATGTCCACTACTAGAGGATAATTCCTACAGTCTACACACACTATATACTATTTAGTGTATAATCTATACACACTATAGACTAAATAGACACACTGTAACAGTGCTGTGCACACTACAACTGCAGTGTTTTAAACAACTCTCAAGCAACGGTGCTGCTTCTTTTTGATTAAATCTCTTCAGTGGCACAGTTGTGTTGCTCTCAACCCCTTTATTAAATATAGGACCTTGGCATCAGAGGGCGTGTCTATATAGCACGAATATACATTGAATAAAACAGGTCAGGTTCCAGATTAGCATGAGCCCTTTGTTCTACTCCAGCTAATTAGCCCCGCTGAAAAGATGCACTTCTCCCCCCAGCCTGTGATTCAAATCTGACTTCTGATTACAATTTCAGTTATAGTAGAATAAATAATAAATAGGATGCTATATGCCACTAATTTTTTTTTCAACACAATTTTTTACAGGGAATTATTTTATTTAGACTCTAAATGGTAATTAACTTAGGAGTACACTCAGCAGTTGTAAAATTCATGCTGTTCTGCACTTGTAGAGGTACAAAAGGTCCCTTGTTTGCAGTACTATGCTGATTGATTCCTATGGTAGAGCTGTTGATTCTCTGCATGAGTTTTCTCAGATAACACATGGCCTTTTAAATATCGGTGTACCGGTTATTTATAAAGCATGTATTTTCTGCAGATAAGCTGGGCAAAGAAAGCTTATTGAACTTTGTAATTTAAATCAAACATTGAAAAATTATCAAAGTTTTATACAACCTCTTTTTCAGTGATGAAGGCAAGTTTTATAATGACAAAAATGACCAGTATCAAAAGAGAAATATTATAAGTAGCATTTATATACTGGAAATTTGAGGTACTTACAAAGCATAGTTGTGACGAATATGCCCAAATTTGCCTTACCGTATCAAAACCATTAATTGCCTCATAAATAGCCGTGATTTTTGCAATACTGTGGTCAATGGGGCTGCACGACAGCAGACCGCCAGCAGGCAAGCACCTCAGCTCTCTGACCCTGGCACCTCCGAAGGTCTCTGCCCAGCGCTGCCTCTTGCTGCCTACGTAACCTCTAACTTCCAGTGCTTCCAGGCAGAGAGCTAGAAGGTGGAGTAGTCGTCACTCTCTCTCCTTCCCTTGTAATTCAAATCTTTTGTTAGCAGTGCACTTCAAGTGACTAAAGCATCTTGAAGAACTGAAGTGGCCGTAGGAGAGCTATCTTATTTTTCTTTGGGTGCGTGCCAGCATGAAGCCAGGCAAGAGTGACTGCTAAGCTGCAGCCTTTTCAGAGTGGTGGCATGGAAAGTGCCAACATTATCAGTTAAACAAAGATGGGAATACTGCTCTCCCAGTGCATCAGCTCTGGATCTAGCAGCTGTATTCTTTACAAATACAAGCAGCTTGCTCTGTTTGGGAGCCTTCTAACTTTCATAAACTAGATGGCTTCACAAACAGGATAAGATGTTGCTGAGAAGCTGGCAATGGAGGAAAATACAGCTGCTATCTGATTGCTGAGCTATAAACTGAGTTTTCCACATAAATAATCCTCTCCATCTGTAGCATGAAGTTTAGAAGAAAAACATAAGGCCACCGATTCTGTTCTGCAAAATGCAGGCATCATCTTTATGACTGAATTTCAAACAAGGTCTCGGTAGTCTCTGTTCCAGATAGAGCAAGGCATATAGCTTTTATACCATAACTGTCTAAAGCTTGCTTGCTCTCCTGAAGTGAATACCAATTTTAAGAGTCAGACGATGATCACAGCAGTGCTTAAAATACGTGCAAGATGCATGAGAAGCATCACAAACAGGACATTAAAGTGCTCCACAAAAACCTATTTTGTCACTAAAAGAGTCTTTAAGAACTTTCACCAGTATGAGACAGAAGATCAGAAGTAAAGTATTGAACAGTGACACACGCATTGCTATCAGACGAATTTTTATCAGTGTACAAGAAGGTATGGAATGTCCTATGCATTGTAAATAATTACAGATCTTCAATTTCATGAGTTGTCCACATGGAAAATCTCTACTTGGAAGGAATTTTCCCAAGTCTGCATGATGTGGTCTCCTTGTCAGATTGCTCAAATCGAAGAAGCAGCAGTCGTAACATAAGAATAATTATCAAGAACAAATCCTGGTTTGTGGAAGACATCTCTCCAGGATTATCTGTCAGAGGCATCAGACTACTGCATGAAAGCCAGCATAAAACCTCTGAGAGCTTTTAACCCATATTTTATATGACTAATGAAAAATAACATTTAGAATTAGACCAAAGGCATGAACAATATTTTTTTAAATGTTGTGGAGCTTAGAAATATACCGTAGAGGGTAAACACAACCCTCTTGCCTCACATAACTTAGAGGGAAGGTAATAGCTGTGTCCCTTTTATGTGTGAATAAAGCAGGCACAGCTTTATGGAGTTCCACAAGACGCAGTTAATCATCGAGGCTGCACAGACAAGGTGTATTTGCAATCCAGAATAATACAAAGAAACATCATTGTTGACAGCAGTTACGTTCTGCAGCTTGCTTGGGAAAGCTTCATGTGATCTTAATAAAAATTTTGCCCAAGGAAGGACTAAAAATCTGATCTAGTATAGCTGATTTTGATCCAACTCTGATGGAAAACAACTGGAGACTCAATGGCAGCTGCGGGCCTGCAGTACACATAACGAAACCCTGATAACAGAATGTAAATGGGTATCCTGTGACTGAAAGCAAGAGAAAATACTCTTCTGCAGTTAACTATAAAACATATTCTACAATAAATATTTGCCATAATTTAATACGATGAATATAGGTTCTCCAGATTAAAAAAAAATTCTTTCCAGATGGAGAGACAAGATAATAGAAAATGTATTTTGCCCCAGTGTTTTCACCATACATGAATGGAAAATCAACGAGAAGCCAATTTCACAGGGGCTGATCTAACCCCCACATTAAAAAAAATTCTGTAATTAAAAGAAGTAATTGGCATACTACTATAATTACTGCAACATATATTCTTCAAAGAATAACGTGACCTGATGAAATAAACAGGTTTAAACATGCAAATATCACTTCTCTTCCTCTGCCAAGTGTCCTTAAGAACCACGATTTTATTTGCAAAATGGCTGCTGCAATTTGACTGGCCTCCATATAACCACATTTCCCAGGAACAGATCCCTAAGTTTCCCATTAGCGACCAACTGACAAGTAGTGAAAATAGCAACAAAGAGAATAATGTTTATGCTTCATTACCCATTATGATGGACTGTATTAGAATATAGCATAATACCAGAGTTTATGGAATTCTACCATGATAGAAAGCAAACTGGTCTCTTCTTTCTCTCCAGCACCAACCACAGGCACTACTCGTTCTGCTCCGGGAAGACGTTGCCACCTCTCGAGTTCTGGTACTCAGTGGAGCAGCTTTTTGACACACGAGAGTGAAAACAGCCAAAAGATTTTCTGTTTAAATATGTCTTTTACACTACCTGAAGCTCTCCAGTTTAGAGTTTGACAAACTCTTTAGTTTTATTCACATGCAAAATGTTGCCTTCTTCCCTTCTACTAGTCAGCCTCATTTCAGATGTTATTTTTAAAAAATTTTTATTTCAGTTGATTATTCAGCATTGACTTATCACCAAAGAAGAAAAGAAACTGCCAGAAATTCAGGTATTTAAATTCTAAGTACAGCAAAAAAATTAATGCTGTATGACAGTCATCACATTCTCTAAACAACAAAAAGTTTCCCTTATGAAGCAAATGCAACTTGGTTCTTCCTTGTTTGTTTTATTAAATAAAACAGTGGCGTGATTGTCTACCTGAAGTACAATTCACTTTATTAACTTTAATAAAATAAAATAAATGGGCTCTGAAGGCCAGATGTGAGGTGGGACTTCTGCGTCCATGTTTCCTACCAACTCACACCCTTGACCTCATCCCGCTGTGACGCAAGGGCACAGACAGAGGAAGCAGCACAAGGGAATAAACCGCGACACGGCTGGCAAGCCAACAGCAACAAATCCTGCTTTGAGAATATTCGGCCTTACGCTGCTAGTGTCTTTAAAAACATGCTGACCTAATATCCTATGGTTTCAGGACACCACGTTGTATTACAAAGAGGAAGGTTTGGCTCTTGACAAATTGCCAAGTGTTGTTCAGGTGTATGAGCAGGTACCTACCAACACACCCCCCTTCTGTACAGTCCTTTCTAAAAAGCACCACGGCACAAACTGGTGGCCCTTCTGATATCACCTGTAAGGGCTTTGAAAACTCAGAGCAGGAAGAAAAATGCAGTTTCACAGAATGACCAACTTAAGAGTACAGTCAGGAAATTAGGATAACTGCATTTTTTCCAATGGAAAAGAGCTATTTTGGGGGAAAGGTCTGGAAGTTTACACAAATGAGCCTCCTAACCTTCCTTTCGGTAAACCTGCTGTTGAATGATTTATGAAAAGAAACTTTCCAGTCAGACAGGCCCAGAATTAGAGAGGTCTTTGTACCTTAACTCTCCCTTTAATATATGTATTAGTCAGATTTTAAGTACATCAACAAAGGTGATCTTACAGGCACTGGTACAACATTGATTCATATCACATACTGGAAAAGGAGTGTTTGAATGTAATTTCAAGCCCGTGTCAGGAAGAAATTGTACAAAAGAGAAAAAGCTAAAGTCATAAGTTTCCTGACCTCCAAGTGCTTGTGTCTGCCAAATATACATTAGCTCAGCTTTTACATTGAGTATGAAAAAAAGCTAGAGTCCTGCCAGTACCTATTCACTCAAGTCTTAAAACAACTAAGGATAAAGCAGCGAAAAGAATGAACTCAGCCACATCTTCTACAACCCGAGCAGCTTCTCATGCTAGCGTTGGATGCAAAGAGAAACAACCTGGGTTAACGTTTGGGTCTTGTAACGTTAAATAGATACACACTTCATTTGCCAATTAAAATGAACGTGATCTTCCATGACAAATATGCTGGCTGCACCTCTTCCAACACCAGTACACCCCCACCTTTCAGGTGAACTCAATCATTTAAAGCAAATCTGGGGTACTCCAAACTGTACAGAAGAAACGTGAACAGCAGGAGTCCCCCAGTGGTAAAAATACCTCAAAGAAACCTTCTCCTCATCCCAAATACCTACTACACAGTATTTTGGGCAGCTAGCCAAAACCTCGTCTCTAAATAGCTGTAGAGGGATTTAGACATATATTTTAATACTTTTGCCACTCTTTAAAAAGAAATAGTTCAAAATAATACACTTACTGCACACTAATAATGCACATCTGAGAAGTTAACACCTTTAAAAAACCTTTCTAGCTTTCCTGTTATAGAGTCTAATAAATTATTCCTAACAGGCACAGTAATTTCCAGCATTTTATTAAAATACCTTTCTGTTATTGTATCACGTCACCCAACAAAAAGTCATTACCCAGAGCTAGATCACTGCACTCAGCTACAACCTGGGGAAAAGACGATTTGTAAAGTATTACTCTGAAATAACAAGGTTTCCTGAGTTTAAACATATTTCAAATATTATAAATCCTTTTAAAATTCTGAAAACCACGAGGAAGGGTAAGTAATAAACCTTAATTCTCTGTGACATGCTCCCTGAGACTCTGATCTTGTTCAACATGTAGCATTCCCGCTCAGGAACATTATGAATTGTCACCCTAATCCATCAGCGACACTCCCTGCCATAGAAGAAGTACAACCTGCTCCGTAGATAGAGGAGCTATCTCTTACGAGCGCTTTACACGCCTCCCGTTCTGACAGCTGCAGTGGGAAGCAGCTCTTCTCACCACAGTCCAGGTCCAGAATCATTTATTATATTTCTCATTCTGGCTGAAGACAGAAACCAGTCACTTTGCGTATTCTACAGGCTTGAATATTAACTTTTACAAAGGAATCCGGAGTCCTTCAATTAGCACATATTACTGCTGAAGGGGAGCTAACTATTAGCTCTATTTTATTTTTTTGGCGACAAAGTAATTCGTTCCGTAACTTGTAAATCACATTTCTCTTCACGATCTAGACCAGATATTGCATGCTGCCTGCATTACAGAAATCTGTGGGTTTTGCTGAAGATCCTACTGAGAACAGCTTTAGAGAAAACACGGCCATTTATGAAATCAATTTCTTTTGCCTCCTGTTAGTATCCTAGGTAAAGTCACTTATTGATTATCTTTTAGGTATGATTTTAGCTTTATTATGTCTATCTGTATAGGATTAAATACGTCTTTAAATCACCAAATTAAGTTAAAATAATGATAAAAATCAGTATATACAGTTGCAGTGCAACAAACACAATTTTGAAAGGCAAAACAGAGTAACATTTCTCATTTTCCTAGCTTGACAAAGCACTAATATCTGAAAGATTTTTATGGTAATAATTTCTCTTTAAAGCAGGACTGAAAGTTTGCAACATTTAAATCCCTGACTGAACGTAACAGGAAGGAGATAGCTCTCTTTTTAGTAATATGAGGAATTTATAAGCTTACTCGCAATTAGCACAAATGAAAGCTAGTATCAGACTGTATAATTACTGCACAGCAATGCAGTACCTGAGCCCTAAAGATGACAGCTTCACAAGTGCAACCATTCCCTGTCTTCTTAAGTGAATAATTTAAAGTAGATAATTAAAAACACCGCAGAGTGGCTGCTTGCAGTGGGCATCACTAGAAGTCATCTGTTTTCAGAAGTATCCCTATAACGTCAAAGATGCCCAGATACCAACACGTTTTGTGATGAATAAATAAATAAATAAAACTCAACCATCACAGTTATTCACCGTTTATGGCTGTAGTTATGCCATTGACAATGTCTTTAATATATTGACAACCTCACCCTTTAGTTGCTAGTTCAAATAGAGTCCAAGAGGGTAACGACCGAAAGCATTTATACAGCTGTTCAGTGAACTACGCAGAGCAGGCTGGGGGGAAAGGAGGATGTTCAGGGACAGATATCTGAGCTACAGAAATCATTATAATTGGCACCTTTGTTGGCGGCTTCGGCAAGGAGGGGAAGGACTGAGTAGGGAATGAAAAATGAACTACCTTCACGTTTTTAGAGAGCCCTGCTCTAGTAGCAGGTTGCTTTGCTCAGCTCTGCCAGATTGGACATGTTGTAGGATTGACAGCTTAATACCATTTTGCTGATGGCTAAGGCATTTGGTACCATTTTTCTTCAAATGGGCTAATTCTAAATTTATTCTCATTTATGCTTTTTAATCTTCCCACAGCTCTTAGAGAAAGGTCAAGGGCACGAAGATAAGATATTTTTAGCTATACAGCAGAAATGTATTAAAAAGCTAAATGAAGCTCCAAGTCAGATTCAAATAACTCTCTATTTATTAAATTAAAAACATTGTATGCCTTTCTCCCTAAACATCAGTGCAGAGTTAATACATTCACTTTCCACCCAAACCAGAAGAGTTGTCCAGATATTTTTAAACTGCAAAAATTTAAAAAAAAAAAAACAAAAACACCAAATCTGGTTTTCCAACAATTCTCACACCAATTTGTAGACAAGGTTGAATACACTAACACACCACAGTTCTTTGCAAGTCTCCTTTAATTTTCTGTTGCGAAGGTGGGACATTTGGCAAGGGGAAGAGACATCTCTCGCATCAGCAGCCTTGGGGAATGTTTGCTTAGGAGCACACACGGTTTGACCTCTCAAAGGATCAAAGCAGTTTACTTCATCAGGTCGTAAGTGTTATCAACCGCTGCGAGCTTGTGTCCCCATTTCACAATTTAGGAGACTAAAATTAAGTAAATAGATTACGAGAGAAAGAACTGACACAGTTTCTCAGTCTGTATGGATTTATTATAAAGCTATAATTTTCATGACTTTTCATGTGAGAATACTATAGGCAGTTCTTCTCTATGCAATCCTTTAAAGAAATCTGACAAGCAAATTTATCAATTTCTAATAGAATTTCAAATAGTGCAGACACCTTGCTGTCTTCAATCATGTCTTGTTTCATGACTGTGTATGTGGAGAAAAGCCTTGTTTGTCTGGGTCCTAATGGATAACATGATATACATTCCCATGGCAATATAAAATGAACAACAATAAAAAGGATAATTTACTTTGCTGTCAGGTGCTGATCCTGTAGGTGTGAAGGAAAGCAAGTAAAGCTGCAGGGACTGGGTTTTGATCTGGTATTGTATTTAAATATTCTGTAGTTGAGATCTAATTGCACTTAATCTGCTCAATAAAATTATCTTCACTGTTATTAGTACCCCAGACTTGTGTTATTATATAATCCTAACCTATTTTTTAAACAGACATTTTAATCTGCTCCTTAAGCGTTCATTAATGCAAAGCCACTGCTGTGCAGAATGCATTCCTCTCTATTTGCAAGCGGCAAGCCTGGGGAAGTCCGAGTATTTGGACATGAACTCTTTGAAACTACTACCAAATGCTAGTAACTGCTTTCTTCATTTTGTTTATGCCCCTACCACAACAAACATCAGCAAAACTTAACCCTTAATCCTAAAAATTTTCCACATGAAAAAGATGACGACTCCAAAAGTGCAGTGGCATTTGTAAATTCAATGTGGTATCATCCAAACAGTCAAATGCAATGTATGCGTTCACATGCAACAGCTTTTCAATGGGTCCTTTCTTTCTTGTTTCATTTCTAAATTTGAATAAATAATCTTCATGCCAACTAACCTAAAGGCATGAATTATTTCCCATTTTGAGAATCCTGAGCTGCTCAATTATCCAATACAACTGTCAGCCATCAACTGGACTTAATTGCCTGGATGTTTCAAGTCCGCTGCATGTTTCTTTATATCACTTGCACAACACACTAGGTGTTTTATGAGACTAGAGTAAGATGTGTCACAGCCTACAGCTTAGCAATATAACAGGTACCACATTTGATTTTTTTAATCCTAATTTTTCAAGGAAATGTAGGTAAATTGAATTTTAGTCTCTTATCTTCTCCACACCCCTGCAACTCCCAGTGATTTTTTAACCCACAGGACAGAGGAATGAATATGAAGTTCTTTCAAATTTTATGAAAACCTGCACTTTTTAGACCCAGGTAGACCTGCCTGGCCAGGAGAAGGCAGGGACGCCTCTGGCTCTGAGCCATTCCAAGAGGGTGCCACCCACCGCGACCGGAGACGTGGGACAGAATGAAGGACTGACTAGTGAAGAGCCAAGGGAGCACACGTGGAGAGGGCACAGCACGGGGAGCGAGGGCAGGAGAGCTGTCTGTGCAGGGAGCGGGGGCACCCAGGACGCGGAGGGCGCTGGTAGGAAACCAGGCTTTATTTGTTCCATTATTCCAGAACAATTCCTTTTGTTAGACCACATCTCAAACCCTTTACAGGGAGGGTAAGAGAACAATTTGCAGAATGCTGGAAAAAGCAGAGTTTAAGGGAAGCTTTCAAGGAACAGAGAAGGCGTTGCCTCACCAGAGGTACCAGACACGGGAGGATGGGGAGGCGTTGTGGGAACAGAGAAAGGGAGAGCAGGAGGGTGGAGGGCAGGGGCAGACCACAAAGCGGACATCAGACAGGAGAGCAAAGGTGAGCCTGTCATAAAAAAGAGGGAAGAACTGTAATCAGATTTCTGAGAAACGAGTAGCTGAGGTGGAAAGCTGAGCCACTCCATGCTGCAGTGACAGAGAAAGAAGCCTCCAAAGTCCCACAGCCGGAGGGGATTTGTTGGAGGAGTTACGGTTCAGAAAGAACAAAGTCGACAATCAAAGAAGGCACGACGGTACATGGACAAGGTATGTCAAGGCAGGAGTGAGTCGTGGTTATTAGCTCAAGGAAGCAACAGCAGTTAGCGCTAGCCCGACTGTCAGGGTGGAACGAAAGAAACGCCAGCAGCGGCGGGAGGCTGTGGGACGGGGGAGCAGGGAGCAGCAGATACCGGCTCCTGCAGAGGAGGAACAGGGAGACAGCGATTTCTGGTTTTGCTGAACTGAGCTTTAGTACGGAATTTAAGGTGCAGAATTTAAAAGGAAGAGAATGGAAGCTTTTAACACTCCTGAACCTCATCAGCTGCATGACAAAACTTTAATGGGAAGATGCATTTTATGGACACCAGACAGTGATAAAATCGTATAACCAGTGAATGCAGAGATTCATCTTTATTTATAGGTTCCTACTCAAATTGTTTGATATCTTCAACTCTCTTTACAACCCATCATTTCTGCAGATTTCTATGCAGGAAGAGCTATCTCAATGCCATTACACTTTGTGTCATGCATCTCTCATGTTAAATTTCAGGCTGAGTGCAGACAGTACAGGACAATAGCCTGACATTCATAAAAATTGTCAAAGCATCACAGTAACTAAAGAACAATTCCAAAAATAACTTAATTGTGTTAATGCCCTACCTACACTGACAGCATTGTTGCTGTATTAGTTTCATCCACAGAAAATGCAAGAATAGAAAAATAATACCAAAAAACTAATATAAAATAAATTACAGAATCAGTTTTCATAAACACAAATGGTCACATTTCTAAAAATGAAAACAGTAAATACATTCCTTTCTCAGGTTAAAATAACATAATGTACAGCTTAAATAAGAAGTGTTGGATACTTATCAGAAATAAGTTCTGCCTTACAATCCAAAAATTCTTATTTCTTCTCATCACACACAGCCATTTTACTCTTAGAGTTTTTAACATACTGTCAGCTCCTGACAGATACCACTGGCTTTTCCAAGACTGTCAAAGTTATCCCTGAGAGTCAAATACAAATAGGGTTATAAAAATAAAGTTTTAAAGTATTTTAAAATGTAAAGAGCCAGAGTGCAAATCGCCTGCATAAACTGCACCTTGCTGTGCCATCAAGAGACAGAAAGCTGCAGGATGCTGCTCCTTCGGGCACCGCTCTCTGCATTTCACCAGAGCCCGCAGCTTACAGGCAAGGCACTTCAGGAGCCCTCCGAGGAAGGCTGCCGTAGAACCACACCCGCTCAGGGAAGGCTTCTCCTCTGCACCAGTCCTTACACCACCTTCATCACCACAGTATTCCCCACAGCACACTCAGCACCCCAAAGCCACGCCATGCGGACCACCAGCTTTTCCTCACTCTCACCACACCATGCCTTCAGCAGCCCCATTAGAGCCCTGGTTGTGTCCAACTGCTCAGCCCTGCACACTGCGGAGTCCCTACATACCTGACAAAACTGGGAACCTCCTGGCAAACTGGGTGTTTCTAAGGTCCCCTGGCAGCCCACACCGGTTCCTGCGCACCACATCCTTGAAATGGTGGTACCTCTCCCCGCAGGTAACCAGATTCCCCTTCCCTCCTCGGTGTAAGTACCAATGTCTCCACACAATCCCACCAATACCACTAGCAGCCCCTGTGTGCTTTTGCTCCTACTTCACAGGAACTTACGCAAACCATAAAGCTAGCCTGCAATGGGAACCAGAAGAATATACAATTTGCCGCTCAAAAGCACACACACATTTGCTCATTTGAGATCTCTCTCACCACACTATGATTGAGATTTTCCTGCAAAGGTACAGGTTAAAGGGATGGCAATTCTGCTCTCCAAAGATGCTACTCTAGACAAGGAAAAGACCTGGTTCACTGTATATACTATACGTTGAAAGCAAAATACCTGGCCATGCCTATTCAACTAGGCATCTCCCAGCGCTTTCCTTTGAGGCTTCAGGAGAATACTGCTCTCCTTTGAGTTCCCTTCAAGCCTCCTAAATATTCTCTCTTACTACTCCCAGCATCCAAGGAGACACTGAATATTCATGCATGAATACTCTGTGTTGTATCACCAGATGCTTCCTCCTTCCATGGAATGGATTTCATCTCGTTTCTCATATTGAAACAGGTTGGCAAAGCCTGCCTAGACTACTAGGACAAGCAGAAACTACATTTGCTCAAAGCTGTGCATTTGAAATACTTGAGGAGCAAAGACCTTTTCTTTTGTCTTCCAGATCTTCAAAGAAATGAGCAAAAGAGTTCCAATAATCTCACCAAGGAAAGAAATATGGACTAAGCTGAGGATATTTACATATTCCTATTGGGGGTTTCAAGACCTGTTCATGTTCATGCTGAGGTTAAAGTGTGTAAACACTGCCTTTAGAAGCCAGTCAATCACTTACTTCAGCAAGGTACTTAATTCCCCTCTCATAATCAGATCTAGCTTCAAGAAATGTAGAAAACAGGAAATTCAAAGAGCTCCTACAAGCCAACAGTCACCAAAGTGATTTTCTTTTGTGCGAAGTCCAATCTGATTATGAAAATGCAGAAGTGGAAATCAGCAACTAGTATCTATGCACTCCTGATAACGTGTTATCTGACTGGAAGCCAGCCTAGTTGTCTCTGCAAAGAAAATCTGCAGACAGAAATGTCAAAGAACACAAACACTGTACATGCTCATATTAGATTTATTTTTGTCAAACTATTTTCATTTTGTTAAATGCAGCTAAAATAGATGCCTGTGTTGTTTGGTTTTTTCCTTGCAACAGGCAAAGGGCCACAAATTCTCACTGGGGAAATAAGAGTTAGTCTTGATTTATAACTGTAAAAACAATATTATATCTCGGGCTATTACTTTAATGTATCACCTTGCAGAAAAAAAATATAGTTGTGCATGTGACAATCTAGCGTAGGTTAAAATTAACAATATGGTTTTACTATTCTGTTATCGAAAGGCTCAACCTCATATCAGAAAACCAGAACTAAGCCAAAAAATTACAACAGGAAACAGAATACATCATAATCAAATAAAAAGGTTTTGATGTGTTTCGTTTACTTCAGTGGGAACAGAATCAGATTGCAAGACTCCTATTAACTTAATAGGATCTGATTTTTATTGTTTATGAAATCGGGTGAACGTGAAAGATAAATAACATGAAGTATCTCCTTTTTTTTTTAAATAAACTGCAGTGATACGGGAGGTAAGAGCTAATAAGAGCATTGTAAATAGTCAAGAGAAAACAACATTTTTAATATTTTGTAAATTAAATTACCTTTGTAGAAATGTGTAATCTCAAACACAGAAATGTCAGAAAAAGACATAGTGTTAAATTAGAAAAATATGTAGAGATATGCACAGATTTAGGAATAGAACCAGGATTAGAGACCTCAGGCAGTAGGAATTGGGGATGCCAGACAGGATTAATTCATGGGAGAAGCCACTAATTCACATGCCACAAACCCCCAAAGGAAAAAGCAGTGAATATGTTGGCTAGGTCAGAGACGCTAACTTATGTTTTGATAAACAATTTAAAAAATGCTATATATGGATCCTACAAAAGATAAGTAATTTACCAGGTAAAAAAAAGAAAGCAAATGATAATGAAAAAAAGAAGCAAATGATAATTAAAGTGTCAGGGACCTGCTACCCATAACACAGCTCTTACATTGGTTCAAAAGTTCAAGAACTGCAAAAAGGAATGGGGAAACATTGAATTCTTGATTAGAAGAATTTGGGGGTTATGAAAGTTTGGGCAAAATTAATTCGTTATGGCACGGTATTTTCTAATTCTACAGCCCCTCTTCACAGAAGTAGCAGAAAGAGAAGGTATAGGGAAACCTAAATGACCTTAAGCACCCAGACAAGGAAGCTCTGTTTCTCTGGATCCTGAGAACTCATGTGGAAAAACACCAACCTTCCTCCCCCACCTTTGCTGATAGCAACTTTTCCAAAGGAGACCCCTGCAGCCCATTCTCTCTGATGTCTCTGCCCCATCCCTGGGAAGGATAAAATAACGGGGAGGGGCCGGAGAGCTGCCATCAATACTCTGAGCAGGTTTTAGGCTGGGGGAAGTCTCCCCTCGTAAAAGTCTCTCATCTCTTGATGGAAGTGTTTTGCATACTGGACTTCATTCTTTCCCAGCATCAGCTTTCTGATCTGTGAACGCCAATGATACAGGATGCCTAAAAGACTTTGAAAAACTCAGAGGAAGAAGGAAAAACTACTAACTAACCAAATCGCCCTCTGAACAACACAGAGATCCTGGAGGGAGACCCAGAGCCATCTCCATGAAATCCTACAGAAAGAGCGTACATGAGACTGCCTAATTTAAATGCCACCAGCACACACACCCTTCTGAGAATTCCAGTCGTGACTTTTTAAATACCATAAAATGCCACCTTACTGACCACGATTGTTTGTATTTGTACTTACAGCTTATTCAGTATGCAAACCAAACATGCTAACTGCGTGTGCTGTGCTGCCCAGGTCATAACGTGGAATGAGATACTCCAGTAAAGAAGCAGTAAAGTGCTGTGCTGTCTACTGAACTCTTGGTTTTAATTTACAAATTGACCATAATAAATATTAATATACCCTTTCCTAAATATAAGCTTCCAGATACCTTTTGCAACAGCAGATTTCCAGAGTTTTTGAAGAGTAAACAGCCGCTCATGGGAACAGCAGAATGAGGAAACACTCCTTTTCACATACAACCATACGAGCCAGTTTCTTTCTCTCATTTCTTAATGATACACAAGGCACTTTGCAAAAACAGTTTGTTTTCTACACAAAAAAGAAATATTGGCAAAATAATTAATTTCTACCCATCTTGCATTTTAGCAACTAGAAACAAGACTAACTAGCAGCATGTGGACCAATTGTCCACGGATTACCAGCAAAACCTACATGTTTTAAGAAATATTCTGATTTATGTAGCCTGTTCTTTACATTTTTTTCTGAACATAACAGATGTAAAATAAAGACAAAAAGATACACAAAGCTGAACAATGGGATAAGCCTGCGATTAACTAGGCAACTTAAAAGTGGATCCATGGGAGAAGAGTGTTATGTCATCCTAAATACGTTGATCTAAATAGTCAATTCTTTTCAATATTAAGTATTCTATTTACACCACTTCACTGATATGGCTTAAAGCATTTTATTCAACTTTAGTGGCTCCCCATTTTGTGTTGAAATGAATGGGCCATTTCAGAAACATTTATTCTGTCAGTATTTCTACAGGTGCGTGAAGCTACAGTTGTTATGCAGGATATTTTCTGACAACACGCCAGAGATGACCACTGTACTGCATCAGCTGATACCGAGATAAGAAGATATCTTCCAGCTGCAAGGCTCAATGTCAAATACAATACAAATTCAAGAGGCAAACAGTTCCCCAGGTAGTAAAAAGCTGTAGATAGCTTTAACAAGTGACTAATTCAAGCATCTATCCTTAATTTGGTGTGAAACTCGCCTCGGAAATCCAATCAACAGATTTTGCATTTACTGTAGTTGTGACAGAAGTCAATGGCCTTAAAATGTTTTCACCTCTCAGAAGTTGTTAAGGTTTAAGCAAAAATGTCTGTTTAAGTAAAATCTTTACATCAGAATAACTAACCCAAATCTGTTACTCTCTAAAATGCACCACACAAGCCTTCAGTAATTTGAAGAGCTGCCTACCAGCAAGAAATTCACACTCTTGAGGCAGAAACAGCACAGCAGACATAGTAGTTCTGAAGAAAATTCAGACCTAGACATGCCCAAAACAAAAACCAAGGCAGCCCCGTCCTTCAGCCGGGAAGGCTCACAGTCCTGGATTTGGCCACGTGAGGTGTCAGAGGACTAACTTTAACTTTATACACGGAGTTGAATTAGGAACTTAAGGTGTGGATGGAAGGGAAGGTAGATCAGACCCTCGAATACTCAGGATATGTCATCACAAGTACATCAACCACTGAATTCGCATTCCTATTTTAGCCATCTATTTTTTTTTCTAAATTACACCTTCTTTGCAAATTTAGTAGTGATTCAAATGCAAAATTCATGCTCATTAGTATCTAAATAAATGATACCCGATGCCCTGGGCTTGACAGCTAGTACTATGATAAATAATTTTGTGGGTTTAGAGTTTTCTGTGGTGTTGGACATTGTTTTAAGTTTCATATAGAACACTTAGCTTGTCCTTCTAGTTCTAGACTACCTATACCACTAGTCCCAGTATAACATAGGCCACTTGAAAATATAAAACAGAGCTTCACTTTAGTAACACGACTGCATCACTTGTTCCGTTAACATAACAGGAACTGGAGAGAAACTACAAACTTAGTAACAGGTTTAGCAATATATTCCTGATTTTTCTTTTAAATCAACATACTGATGCTTGAATGATTAATGAGGAAGTGGCATCCTGTTTCCGTAGAGGATGCAATTTTGAACATCTTTCAGTATAGAATTAGATCAGCCTCAACTGCTTTTAAAAACTGTCCTCCATTTCTTAGACTTACATATGCTTCAAAAGACTTAGGTAACACACCAAACAGTCATCTTGGCCAATGTTTTTCCCCTTTTATGTACCACAGAAGACAACTGTTGTGATTTTCTATACTGTCTCAGATGGCAAAAGCATTACGCTTGATACACACCAAGTCATACAGTACCACAGAGTGGCCTTCGTGAGATGAAAGGGTTAATCACTGCTTTCAATTACACCCAAGTAATGAGAGTGAATACTGCAGCAATATCTATAAACACAATGACGACATTAGCAGAGCACCAGTTATGAAACCCCTGCCAACACTGCTTGTACAGGGGTTTGTTTTGTTTTGTTTTAATCAAGATATAAAAATCTTACCCAGTTTTGCTGTTTGGGGTATTTGCAGAGCCCTGCAAAAAATCTGTAAGACTAGGCAGCTTTAAAGAATGTAACATGCAGTAGTAACCATGACGATAAGAAAAATGTTTTTGCTAGTCTTTTTCTTTCAGATAACAATACTTCCAAATACTGGTGTTTTTCCACTGTATTGCAACTTTTGTTTGCCGCTCCCTGTGAATCTAGGCCTCCAGCCCTTGTGAACCTGAAACTTCTGACAAAGTGAACAGCAATTTGGGGTGCACTGGTAACACAGAATGAGCACCTTAAGTGACTGTGGTAGGATGGGCGTCACTTGTTGGCAACTACGTCTTATTTCACTGTTGCACAGAATAGATAGAAAAAAATTATTACATTTTTTAGATAATTACTTTGCAAGTATATGGGGAATCTAAAAAAATAACAGAAAAGCAGAGCGTACATAGGGTATTTCTATGGAGATCATAAAACTGCTGAAGTCGGTTAGAATTTGGCCCTCAGCAGGCTGACCGTAAACTTTAAGAAACCCCTCTGCATTGATTTTTGTCTTGGTCTTGTATTAAGTTGGGATTTTTAAGCAAGAAAAACTAAAATAAATCAAGATTCTTCAGAAATTAAGCTTTGTTCTCTACTGTTTCTCCAACAGACTTGCTCACCAACCTAGAATAATGCTTTCAAAAGACATCTGTGATTTGGATCTGAAGTCACATTTTGAAAAGTGACTAAAGGGCTGATTTTCAAAGGTATTAAGATACCTAAAGATGCATTAAGCACTTAGAAATTTTAAAACCGCCTGGGCATCTAACGCCTATTTAAATCACTTAGTCCTTTCTGAAAGTCCCAATGGGCAGTTATCTACATTTTATGTGTCTATATGCCTTTGAAAATCTGTACCATTAAATACTTAACAGCCTAAGTCCCCCTGGCTTTTAATGAGACTTAGAGTCCTAAAAAGTGTAAGTACTTCTAAAAATTAGTCAAGCCACTCTCTCTGGTCTTCTCTTCTTTCTTTTAAAGAGCCATCTACTAATGCTTATCCATAGCATGTCAGCTAAGTACAGCTTCAGCACTGTCAGACTTACACATGACTCCGTGCACATTTAATTTTTTAATGTAACTAAACAAATAAAGGTCCTGAGTACAGACTGCATCCTCATAAGACTTTCCGAAACTCTGAAAATGAATTCCAACCTGTAACACCTATGAATGCCCCAAAGTCATTGTTTCAGTAAATATGACCCCAAATGAGCATAATTTAGGCTGATAAAAACCAAACAGCATAGTTGAATTACCAAGCAACATATTCAAATTGCTACAGATAAGTTCTGAAAGACAGTCACACAGCACCAAAAAATGTTCAGAGAAAAACTAGAAAAAGAAGGAAGTTGTGAACAGGCTCTTCAAACAGGCAGCAGTTCCAGAAAAGAAGACAAGCCTTAATTCTGAAATTTCTTTTTTAAACAAAAATGTATGAAACTATAAAGCATTCCCTTATGCAAACATTTGAAGGATTTATCTTCTGATCTTCTTTAATGTCAGTGGGAGGTAACCTGCGCTGACCACATTCCCAAAAAGGAACTGATTTGTAAATTAGGAACGCAGGGAATCAGATTGCCACCTACAGGAAAATTTAGCATTTATTGTCAAGAATGACTCAAAAAGAATACAAATTGCCATCCTGCCAAGCACTCTTTCAGTTTTAGTTATTATTTCAAAACCGATTAGTATTTTCCTTTGTGCAACTGTTATCATGAACTTCCTAAATCCAGAAAGCCATTAACATCTCTTTTTATTTAAGAGAGAACTGCTCGAAAGTTCCATAATTCAACTACAAAGCAGCAGATTGTAATCATGTTTCAATTAAAGAATTTTAAGTCTGCTTACCTGATACAATTGGTGCTAGCCTGAATATATCTGATAGTCTGCTGTTAACTGGCTCGTAAGGGGAATCTTCAAGCAAGTCATTTCCTAAAGATAAAAAATATATGCATTTTTTTCTTATATGAGAATTCAGGATAAGAATTTGTTGTTTACTTTTACTCTGAAATGAAGTTACTCTGTAAAAGCAAAGGGTACACCCCTTTAATCTGTTTATGTGGCTATTTCTCCTCAAAGCATTATCTACAAATACACCTGAAAGCAGCCAGTTGTTTATCCCTGACACGAGCTCTTTCCTCTCCTTCCTCCATGGATAAGATCATAATTTGCAGAGACAGGCTGTGACATCACAGGGACTGTCCCATCTCCTGCCAGCGGGAGAGCAGCTGTAGCAGGGATGTTCCTCCTCATTCACCCTCCCAGCAGAGCTCTTCTGTAGAGGAGCAGCCCAGGTAACGGCCAAAACCTGGCATCTTTGGAATAAAGCACTCCTAACAAGATGCTGTTGGAAGGGAAACTTTTTACAATGTAGAAAATGTCCAAGGGTAGTGTAATTTACTATGGAAGTCAGAACAAAAAAATATATATTGATTCATTAAAACGTTCCACTTAATGCCTGGATAAATGAACAGAAAGGGATGCCTTCCCTTTTTGCAGAAGCAGCTACAGAAAAGAGTTAAATGGGGACCGTGCTGAAGTGAAAGATTGCATCTTCAACGCCAGGGCTGGAGCAAAACCAGGCTAAAAACGATATAGCCCACATAAGGACCTGACTGTTCTCAGTAGACTACAGGGAATTTGCCAGTGACATCAAGAACAGAAGTCCCGAGTCAATCACTGTCACATCCCTCCTAACTGGCACTTCTACACGCTCTGGGAAGCACAAACTTCTTGGGGTTTTTTTTCTGCCTCAGCACATCCAGGGAATATTGCTAGTAAATACAGGAAAGGAAGGAATAAACTTTTCCTTAAGACAGTGCTCCTCTCCATACTACATTTAACTTTCACCAATGAGCTAAGAAACTAGTTCCAGTGTCCTGTGATCTTGTTAGGTGAGTCCTAATTAAGGAGTTTAAACATTATTAGGAAAATGTCTCCAAATGATTGTTTTTGTAGCTTTTGCACTTGCTAGTGCCCTTATCTTTTGACTGGGGTTTAGAAAGGTCAGCTGGGTCCCCTGGAGGAAACCCTCATCGTGGATTTCCCATCAACAGGAGACGGAGCAGCAGCTGTTCTTGAGTCGGATGAAAGGTCCTCAGTTTGCAGCTGAAGAGCACAGTGTGAATTATGGGGTCAGACTCTCGGTTTAGCCTCAGTGGCGGTCGCTAGCTGCGGACACAAGGGGCTGCAAAAATCACACACTGCATTAGGGGAGTGGAACGTTTCTTTGTTTTGCAACGTACCCTGTAAGCTCTGGTACATGCTCCAGTAAATGCGCAGGCAGTTTTTCTCCTTCTTCATGCCCCTCTTACAGCGGCAGTTGTACAGAGATTTCTGCTTGAGAGCTTCCATGGCGCTTTTGCATTCATCCTTTGCCTCCAGGCCTGTTGCCCGGCTGAAGTTGCTCTCTTTGCCGGCTACACACTGCCTCAGTGTCCTGTATTTAGTACTACAGCTCTGCTCCTTGAGACACTGATCGCTGGCTTTCACACAGTCAAGGCGGTCCCCTCCAGGCAGCCCACTCACTTCTGCGGACAAAAGTACATCTAGAGAGAGGAGACACAAACCAACAAACTCTGGTTGAGGCCGATTTAACCAGGGCTCCAAAGCAGGCATCTGGGAAGCACGGGGCACCTCCTCACGCAGCGCACGCAGCCAGCCCCACGGGCGGCACCTTGCAAACCTCAGGGCTCCATCCTGCACCTTAGGAAAAAAGCCCACCGGGTTTTCGCCGTCTTAGATCCACTTTTGTGGGAGTCCAAGGCAACAGTACGTTTTAACCCCGCTGGTTGATTTATGAGAAAACACAAAAAGGAAGGAAAACCCACAGGGGTTAATGTGCCTGACAAAACAAGCATTCGTTATTCCTGAGATCCACTTTACTGAAACAAATAACCCTTCCCTTCGAGTGTTTAACTGAGGGGTTAAATATTCGGCCTCACTTTCTGCAAGAGCTTTGCTGTAATTTCAATTACATCCACGAACAACCCGCTCGGAGAGATAAGTATCCTCACAGATTGATATTAGCCTCTTTTTGCGTCAGTCACTTTTTAAAGGCTGTACACATTTTTGCTTATTCTACGTGTGTAAAGGTAGAATTTATTACTCCCCCCCCTCTCCCCCCCTCGCATTTCTCTCCACGTATGGTGCTTTTGCAGGAGAACAAAGCAAATTACATTAACTCTCTCCTCTCCATCGTGCCCCCTGTCACGCTCCCTCAGACACACGCAGATGGAAACGCAAACATCTCCTGTGGAAAGGAAACCAGGTTGGGCTGCAAACCACTTGCAGTCGGGCAGGCTGCCAGGTCCAGGTGAAGATGCAGCAGTTTTTAATTAAACTGAAAAGTTTCCCTGTAACTTGCAAGAACCCAATTTAACAAGAGGCTACGCAGGCAAGTATCTAAGTCCGTAATCTCCCAGAGCTTTAAATGTAGGCTGGGTGAACTGATGTGAGGCAGAGCCGAAAAACTACTGGAAACTTCACTGTTCTGCCTAAACAATAGACTGACAACCGTCAGGCATCGGAGCCCATAAACCCCACGCTTTGCTTTATGGAGCGATGTACAGAGAGAAATCAGACGCCAGCAACTTACCCACTAAGGGCAAAGCGAAGTACAAGAGAGCGAGAAACATCTTGCTGTCTTCGGATGGTTTCCCCAAACGAGCTGATGTGCCACAACAAAGAGGATCAGCATGTAGATATTCCAAAACCGCCGAGGTCCAAAGACTCCAAGTTCAGATCCATTGAATTCAAGGGGAATAAAAAGAAAAAAAAAAAAAAAAAGAAAAAGAAAAAAACCAGAAACCCTCCCTCCTCTTCACCGCTACCACCACCAGCGGCAGGAGCAGCGACGCAAACGCTGAGCTTTTTCCCTCAGATTTCAGGTCTGAGCAACCTGAAAACACCAGCGCTGACTTCAGCGAGGGAGCGAGGGAGGCGCACGCGTGGGTATTTGTGCGTGTGCGAGCCCGCCAGCGGGGCAGGAGCGCCGGTCGCCTCCTTGGGTGGGCAGCGCTGTTCCCAGGGAG